>NW_028263216.1:600000-847500 GCF_982192425.1 Myodes glareolus
AAGAGAAGCAGTCTGTTCCAACACTTCAATTAACTGTGTGAAGTGAATGTGTTGTTGTTTCACTTTCTAAATGCTGTACTTTCAGAGAAAATCACTTTCCTTTGAAACTGCCTAAAGCTACTTGCAAGCATTCTCCAGCAACTCACATGCATTTCTCTGAAAGAGAAGCAGTCTGTTCCAACATTTCAATTCACTGTGCGAAGTGAATGGAGTGTTGCTTCACTTTCTAAATGCTGTCCTTTCAGAGAAATTCACTTTCCTTTGAAACTGCCTTAAACTACTTACAAGTATTCACCAGCAACTCACATGAGTTTCTCTGAAAGAGAAGCAGTCTGTTCCAACACTTCAATTCACTGTGCGAAGTGATTGGAGTGTTACTTCCCTTTCTAAATGCTGTAGTTACAGAGAAAATCACTTTACTTTGAAAGTGCCTTAAGCTACTTACAAGCATTCACAAGAAACTCACATGCATTACCCTGAAAGAAAAGCAGTCTGTTCCAACACTTCAATTCACTGTGCGAAGTGAATGGAGTGTTGCTTCACTTTCTAAGTGCTGTACTTTCAGAGAAAATCACTTTCCTTTGAAACTGCCTTAAGCTACTTACAAGCATTCACCAGCAACTAACATGCATTTCTCTGAAAGAGAAGCAGTCTGTTCAAACATTTCAATTCACTGTGCGAAGTGAATGGAGTGTTGCTTCACTTTCTAAATGCTGTCTTTTCAGAGAAAATCACTTTCCTTTGAAACTGCCTTAAGCTACTTGCACGCATTCACCAGCAACTCACATGCATTTCTCTGAAAGAGAAACGGTCTGTTCCAACACTTCAATTCACTGTGCGAAGTGAATGGAGTGTTGCTTCACTTTCTAAATGCTGTACTTTCAGAGAAAATCACTTTCCTTTGAAAGTGCCTTAAGCTACTTACAAGCATTCACGAGCAACTCAGAATCATTTCTCTGAAAGAGAAGCAGTCTGTTCCAACACTTCAATTCACTGTGCGAAGTGAATGGAGTGTTGCTTCACTTTCTCAATGCTGTATTTTCAGAGAAAATCACTTTCCTTTGAAAGTGCCTTAAGCTACTTACAAGCATTCACCAGCAAATCACATGAGTTTCTCTGAAAGAGAAGCAGTCTGTTCCAACACTTCAATTCACTGTGCGAAGTGAATGGAGTGTTCCTTCACTTTCTAAATGCTGTACTTTCAGAGAAAATCACTTTCCTTTGAAAGTGCCTTAAGCTACTTACAAGCATTCACGATCAACTCAGAATCATTTCTCTGAAAGAGAAGCAGTCTGTTCCAACACTTCAATTCACTGTGCGAAGTGAATGGAGTGTTGCTTCACTTTCAAAATGCTGTACTTTCAGAGAAAATCACTTTCCTTTGAAAATGCCTTAAGCTACTTACAAGCATTCATCAGTAACTCACATGCATTTCTGTTAAACAGAAGCAATCTGTTCCAACACTTCAATTCACTGTGCGAAGTGAATGGAGTGTTGCTTCACTTTCTAAATGCTGTACTTTCAGGGAAATGCACTTTCCTTTGAAAGTGCCTTAAGCTACTTACAAGCATTCACCAGCAACTCTCATGAGTTTCTCTGAAAGAAAAGCAGTCTGTTCCCACACTTCAATTCACTGTGCAAAGTGAATGGAGTGTTGATTCACTTTCTAAATGCTGTACTTTCAGAAAAAATCACTTTCCTTTGACACTGCCTTGAGCTACATACAAGGATTCAACAGCATCTCACAAGCATTTCTCTGAAAGAGAAGCAGTTTGTTCCAACACTTCAATTCACTGTGAGAAATCAATGGAGTGTTACTTCACTTTCTAAATGCTGTAGTTACAGAGAAAATCAATTTCCTTTGAATGTGCCTTAAGTTACTTACAAGCATTCTCAAGAAACTCACATGCGTTTCTCTGAAAGAGAAACAGTCTGTTCCAACACTTGAATTCACTGTGCAAAGTGAATGGAGTGTTACTTCACTTTCTAAATGCTGTACTTTCAGAGAAAATCACTTTCCCTTGAAACTGCCTGAAGCTACTGACAAGCATTCACAAGAAACTCACATCGTTTCTCTGAAAGAGAAGCAGTCTGTTCCAACACTTCAATTCACTGTGTGAAGTGAATGGAATGTTGATTCACTTTCTAAATTTTGTACTTTCAGAGAAAATCACTTTCCTTTGAAACTGCCTTAAGTTACTTACAAACATTCACCAGCAACTCACATGAGTTTCTCTGCAAGAGAAGCAGTCTGTTCCAACACTTCAATTCACTGTGCGAAGTGAATGGAGTGTTGCTTCACTTTCAAAATGCTGTACTTTCAGAGAAAATCACTTTCCTTTGAAACTGCCTTAAGCTACTTACAAGCATTCACCAGTAACTCACATGCATTTCTGTTAAACAGAAGCAATCTGTTCCAACACTTCAATTCACTGTGCGAAGTGAATGGAGTGTTGCTTCACTTTCTAAATGATGTACTTTCAGGGAAATGCACTTTCCTTTGAAAGTGCCTTAAGCTACTTACAAGCATTCACCAGCAACTCTCATGAGTTTCTCTGAAAGAAAAGCAGTCTGTTCCCACACTTCAATTCACTGTGCAAAGTGAATGGAGTGTTGATTCACTTTCTAAATGCTGTACTTTCAGAAAAAATCACTTTCCTTTGACACTGCCTTAAGCTACATACAAGGATTCAACAGCATCTCACAAGCATTTCTCTGAAAGAGAAGCAGTCTGTTCCAACACTTCAATTCACTGTGAGAAATCAATGGAGTGTTACTTCACTTTCTAAATGCTGTAGTTACAGAGAAAATCAATTTCCTTTGAATGTGCCTTAAGTTACTTACAAGCATTCTCGAGAAACTCACATGCGTTTCTCTGAAAGAGAAACAGTCTGTTCCAACACTTCAATTCACTGTGCAAAGTGAATGGAGTGTTACTTCACTTTCTAAATGCTGTACTTTCAGAGAAAATCACTTTCCTTTGAAACTGCCTGAAGCTACTTACAAGCATTCACAAGAAACTCACATCGTTTCTCTGAAAGAGAAGCAGTCTGTTCCAACACTTCAATTCACTGTGTGAAGTGAACGGAATGTTGATTCACTTTCTAAATTTTGTACTTTCAGAGAAAATCACTTTCCTTTGAAACTGCCTTAAGCTACTTACAAACATTCACCAGCAACTCACATGAGTTTCTCTGAAAGAGAAGCAGTCTGGTCCAACACTTCAATTCACTGTGCGAAGTGAATGGAGTGTTGCTTCACTTTCTACATGCTGTACTTTCAGAGAAAATCGCGTTCTTTGAAAGTGTTTTAAGCTACTTATAAGTATTCACCAGCAACTCACATGAGTTTCTCTGAAAGAGAGGCAGTCTATTCCAACACTTCAATTCACTGTGCAAAGTGAATGGAGTGTTGCTTCACTTTCTAAATGCTGTACTTTCAGAGAAAAGCACTTTCCTTTGAAACTGCCTTAAGCTACTTACAAGCATTCACCAGCAACTCACATGCATTTCTCTGAAAGTGAGGCAGTCTGTTCCAACACTTCAATTCACTGTGCGAAGTGACTGGAGTGTTACTTCACTTTCTAAATGATGTACTTTCAGAGAAAATCATTTTCCTTTGATACTGCCTTAAGCAACTTACAAGCATTCACAAGAAACTCACATGCTTTTCTCTGAAATAGAAGCAGTCGGTTCCAACACCTCAATTCACTGTGCGAAGTGAATGGAGTGTTGCTTCACTTTCTAAATGCTGTAATTTCAGAGAAAATCACTTTCCTTTGAAAGTGCCTTAAGCTACTTACAAGTATTCACCAGCAACTCACATGAGTTTCTCTGAAAGATAAGCAGTCTATTCCCACACTTCAATTCACTGTGCGAAGTGAATGTGTTGTTGTTTCACTTTCTAAATGCTGTACTTTCAGAGAAAATCACTCTTCTTTGAAAATGCCTTAAGCTACTTACAAGCATTCACCAGCAACTTACATGAGATTCTCTGAAAGAGAAGCAGTCTGTTCCAACACTCCAATTCACTGTGCGAAGTGATTGGAGTGTTACTTCACTTTCTAAATGCTGTAGTTACAGAGAAAATCACTTTCCTTTGAAAGTGCCTTAAGCTACTTACAAGCATTCACAAGAAACTCACATGCGTTGTTCTGAAAGAGAAGCAGTCTGTTCCAACACTTCAATTCACTGTGCGAAGTGAATGGAGTGTTGCTTCACTTTCTAAGTGAAGTACTTTCAGAGAAAATCACTTTCCTTTGAAACTGCCTTAAGCTACTTACAAGCATTCACCAGCAACTCACATGCATTTCTCTGAAAGAGAAGCAGTCTGTTCCAACACTTCAATTAACTGTGTGAAGTGAATGTGTTGTTGTTTCACTTTCTAAATGCTGTACTTTCAGAGAAAATCACTTTCCTTTGAAACTGCCTAAAGCTACTTGCAAGCATTCTCCAGCAACTCACATGCATTTCTCTGAAAGAGAAGCAGTCTGTTCCAACATTTCAATTCACTGTGAGAAGTGAATGGAGTGTTGCTTCACTTTCTAAATGCTGTCCTTTCAGAGAAATTCACTTTCCTTTGAAACTGCCTTAAACTACTTACAAGTATTCACCAGCAACTCACATGAGTTTCTCTGAAAGAGAAGCAGTCTGTTCCAACACTTCAATTCACTGTGCGAAGTGATTGGAGTGTTACTTCACTTTCTAAATGCTGTAGTTATAGAGAAAATCACTTTACTTTGAAAGTGCCTTAAGCTACTTACAAGCATTCACAAGAAACTCACATGCATTTCCCTGAAAGAAAAGCAGTCTGTTCCAACACTTCAATTCACTGTGCGAAGTGAATGGAGTGTTGCTTCACTTTGTAAGTGCTGTACTTTCAGAGAAAATCACTTTCCTTTGAAACTGCCTTAAGCTACTTACAAGCATTCACCAGCAACTCACATGCATTTCTCTGAAAGAGAAGCAGTCTGTTCAAACATTTCAATTCACTGTGCGAAGTGAATGGAGTGTTGCTTCACTTTCTAAATGCTGTCTTTTCAGAGAAAATCACTTTCCTTTGAAACTGCCTTAAGCTACTTACATGCATTCACTAGCAACTCACATGCATTTCTCTGAAAGAGAAACGGTCTGTTCCAACACTTCAATTCACTGTGCGAAGTGAATGGAGTGTTGCTTCACTTTCTAAATGCTGTACTTTCAGAGAAAATCACTTTCCTTTGAAAGTGCCTTAATATACTTACAAGCATTGACCAGCAACTCACATGAGTTTCTCTGAAAGAGAGGCAGTCTGTTCCAACACTTCAATTCACTGTGCGAAGTGAATGGAGTGTTGCTTCACTTTCTAAATGCTGTACTTTCAGAGAAAAACACTTTCCTTTGAAACTGCCTTAAGCTACTTACAAGCATTCACCAGCAACTCACATGCATTTCTCTGAAAGAAAAGCAATCTGTTCCAACACTTCAATTCACTGTGCGAAGTGAATGGAGTGTTGCTTCAGTTTCTAAATGCTGTACTTTCTGAGAAAATCGCTTTCCTTTGAAAGTGCCTTAAGCTACTTACAAGAATTCACGAGCAACTCAGAATCATTTTTCTGAAAGAGAAGCAGTCTGTTCCACCACTTCAATTCACTGTACGAAGTGAATGGAGGGTTGCTTCACTTTCAAAATACTGTATTTTCAGAGAAAATCACTTTCCTTTGAAAGTGCCTTAAGCTACTTACAAGCATTCACCAGCAAATCACATGCATTTCTCTGAAAGAGAAGCAGTCTGCTCCAACACTTCAATTCACTGTGCGAAGTAAATAGAGTGTTGCTTAACTTTCGAAATGCTGTACATTCAGAGAAAATCACTTTCCTTTGAAAGGGCCATAAGCTACTTACAAGCATTCACCAGCAACTCACATGCGTTTCTCTGAAAGAGAAGCAGCCTGTACCAACACTTCAATTCACTGTGCGAAGTGAATGGAGTGTTGCTTCACTTTCTAAATGCTGTACTCTCAGAGAAAATCACTTTCCTTTGAAACTACCTTCACCTACACACAAGCATTCACCAGCAACTCTCATGAGTGTCTCTGAAAAAGAAGCAGTCTGTTCCAACACTTCTATTCACTGTGTGAAGTGAATGGAGTGTTGCTTCACTTTCTAAATGCTGTTGTTACAGAGATAATCACTTTTTTGACACTGCCTTAAGCTACTTACAAGCATTAGAAGAACCTCACATTCGTTTCTCTGAAAGAGAAGCAGTCTGTCCCAACATTTCAATTCACAGAGCAAAGAGAATGGAGTGTGGCTTCACTTTCTAAATGCTGTACTTTCAGAGAAAATCACTTTCCTTTGAAAGTGCCTTAAGCTACTTACAAGCATTCACGAGCAACTCAGAATCATTTCTCTGAAAGAGAAGCAGTCTGTTCCAACACTTCAATTCACTGTGCGAAGTGAATGGAGTGTTGCTTCACTTTCTCAATGCTGTACTTTCAGAGAAAATCACTTTCCTTTGAAAGTGCCTTAAGCTACTTACAAGCATTCACCAGCAAATCACATGAGTTTCTCTGAAAGAGAAGCAGTCTGTTCCAACACTTCAATTCACTGTGCGAAGTGAATGGAGTGTTCCTTCACTTTCTAAATGCTGTACTTTCAGAGAAAATCACTTTCCTTTGAAAGTGCCTTAAGCTACTTACAAGCATTCACGAGCAACTCAGAATCATTTCTCTGAAAGAGAAGCAGTCTGTTCCAACACTTCAATTCACTGTGCGAAGTGAATGGAGTGTTGCTTCACTTTCAAAATGCTGTACTTTCAGAGAAAATCACTTTCCTTTGAAACTGCCTTAAGCTACTTACAAGCATTCACCAGTAACTCACATGCATTTCTGTTAAACAGAAGCAATCTGTTCCAACACTTCAATTCACTGTGCGAAGTGAATGGAGTGTTGCTTCACTTTCTAAATGCTGTACTTTCAGGGAAATGCACTTTCCTTTGAAAGTGCCTTAAGCTACTTACAAGCATTCACCAGCAACTCTCATGAGTTTCTCTGAAAGAAAAGCAGTCTGTTCCCACACTTCAATTCACTGTGCAAAGTGAATGGAGTGTTGATTCACTTTCTAAATGCTGTACTTTCAGAAAAAATCACTTTCCTTTGACACTGCCTTAAGCTACATACAAGGATTCAACAGCATCTCACAAGCATTACTCTGAAAGAGAAGCAGTCTGTTCCAACACTTCAATTCACTGTGAGAAATCAATGGAGTGTTACTTCACTTTCTAAATGCTGTAGTTACAGAGAAAATCAATTTCCTTTGAATGTGCCTTAAGTTACTTACAAGCATTCTCAAGAAACTCACATGCGTTTCTCTGAAAGAGAAACAGTCTGTTCCAACACTTCAATTCACTGTGCAAAGTGAATGGAGTGTTACTTCACTTTCTAAATGCTGTACTTTCAGAGAAAATCACTTTCCTTTGAAACTGCCTGAAGCTACTTGCAAGCATTCACAAGAAACTCACATCGTTTCTCTGAAAGAGAAGCAGTCTGTTCCAACACTTCAATTCACTGTGTGAAGTGAACGGAATGTTGATTCACTTTCTAAATTTTGTACTTTCAGAGAAAATCACATTCCTTTGAGACTGCCTTAAGCTACTTACAAACATTCACCAGCAACTCACATGAGTTTCTCTGCAAGAGAAGCGGTCTGTTCCAACACTTCAATTCACTGTGCGAAGTGAATGGAGTGTTGCTTCACTTTCTACATGCTGTACTTTCAGAGAAAATCGCGTTCTTTGAAAGTGTTTTAAGCTACTTATAAGTATTCACCAGCAACTCACATGAGTTTCTCTGAAAGAGAGGCAGTCTATTCCAACACTTCAATTCACTGTGCAAAGTGAATGGAGTGTTGCTTCACTTTCTAAATGCTGTACTTTCAGAGAAAAGCACTTTCCTTTGAAACTGCCTTAAGCTACTTACAAGCATTCACCAGCAACTCACATGCATTTCTCTGAAAGTGAGGCAGTCTGTTCCAACACTTCAATTCACTGTGCGAAGTGACTGGAGTGTTACTTCACTTTCTAAATGATGTACTTTCAGAGAAAATCATTTTCCTTTGATACTGCCTTAAGCAACTTACAAGTATTCACAAGAAACTCACATGCTTTTCTCTGAAATAGAAGCAGTCGGTTCCAACACTTCAATTCACTGTGCGAAGTGAATGGAGTGTTGCTTCACTTTCTAAATGCTGTAATTTCAGAGAAAATCACTTTCCTTTGAAAGTGCCTTAAGCTACTTACAAGTATTCACCAGCAACTCACATGAGTTTCTCTGAAAGATAAGCAGTCTATTCCCACACTTCAATTCACTGTGCGAAGTGAATGTGTTGTTGTTTCACTTTCTAAATGCTGTACTTTCAGAGAAAATCACTCTTCTTTGAAAATGCCTTAAGCTACTTACAAGCATTCACCAGCAACTTACATGAGATTCTCTGAAAGAGAAGCAGTCTGTTCCAACACTTCAATTCACTGTGCGAAGTGATTGGAGTGTTACTTCACTTTCTAAATGCTGTAGTTACAGAGAAAATCACTTTCCTTTGAAAGTGCCTTAAGCTACTTACAAGCATTCACAAGAATCTCACATGCGTTGTTCTGAAAGAGAAGCAGTCTGTTCCAACACTTCAATTCACTGTGCGAAGTGAATGGAGTGTTGCTTCACTTTCTAAGTGCTGTACTTTCAGAGAAAATCACTTTCCTTTGAAACTGCCTTAAGCTACTTACAAGCATTCACCAGCAACTCACATGCATTTCTCTGAAAGAGAAGCAGTCTGTTCCAACACTTCAATTAACTGTGTGAAGTGAATGTGTTGTTGTTTCACTTTCTAAATGCTGTACTTTCAGAGAAAATCACTTTCCTTTGAAACTGCCTAAAGCTACTTGCAAGCATTCTCCAGCAACTCACATGCATTTCTCTGAAAGAGAAGCAGTCTGTTCCAACATTTCAATTCACTGTGCGAAGTGAATGGAGTGTTGCTTCACTTTCTAAATGCTGTCCTTTCAGAGAAATTCACTTTCCTTTGAAACTGCCTTAAACTACTTACAAGTATTCACCAGCAACTCACATGAGTTTCTCTGAAAGAGAAGCAGTCTGTTTCAACACTTCAATTCACTGTGCGAAGTGATTGGAGTGTTACTTCACTTTCTAAATGCTGTAGTTACAGAGAAAATCACTTTACTTTGAAAGTGCCTTAAGCTACTTACAAGCATTCACAAGACACTCACATGCATTTCCCTGAAAGAAAAGCAGTCTGTTCCAACACTTCAATTCACTGTGCGAAGTGAATGGAGTGTTGCTTCACTTTCTAAGTGCTGTACTTTCAGAGAAAATCACTTTCCTTTGAAACTGCCTTAAGCTACTTACAAGCATTCACCAGCAACTCACATGCATTTCTCTGAAAGAGAAGCAGTCTGTTCAAACATTTCAATTCACTGTGCGAAGTGAATGGAGTGTTGCTTCACTTTCTAAATGCTGTCTTTTCAGAGAAAATCACTTTCCTTTGAAACTGCCTTAAGCTACTTACATGCATTCACCAGCAACTCACATGAGTTTCTCTGAAAGAGAAGCAGTCTGTTTCAACACTTCAATTCACTGTGCGAAGTGATTGGAGTGTTACTTCACTTTCTAAATGCTGTACTTTCAGAGAAAATCACTTTCCTTTGAAAGTGCCTTAAGATACTTACAAGCATTGACCAGCAACTCACATGGGTTTCTCTGAAAGAGAGGCAGTCTGTTCCAACACTTCAATTCACTCTGCGAAGTGAATGGAGTGTTTATTCACTTTCTAAATGCTGTACTTTCAGAGAAAAACACTTTCCTTTGAAACTGCCTTAAGCTACTTACAAGCATTCACCAGCAACTCACATGCATTTCTCTGAAAGAAAAGCAATCTGTTCCAACACTTCAATTCACTGTGCGAAGTGAATGGAGTGTTGCTTCACTTTCTAAATGCTGTACTTTCTGAGAAAATCGCTTTCCTTTGAAAGTGCCTTAAGCTACTTACAAGAATTCACGAGCAACTCAGAATCATTTTTCTGAAAGAGAAGCAGTCTGTTCCACCACTTCAATTCACTGTACGAAGTGAATGGAGGGTTGCTTCACTTTCAAAATACTGTATTTTCAGAGAAAATCACTTTCCTTTGAAAGTGCCTTAAGCTACTTACAAGCATTCACCAGCAAATCACATGCATTTCTCTGAAAGAGAAGCAGTCTGTTCCAACACTTCAATTCACTGTGCGAAGTAAATAGAGTGTTGCTTAACTTTCGAAATGCTGTACATTCAGAGAAAATCACTTTCCTTTGAAAGGGCCTTAAGCTACTTACAAGCATTCACCAGCAACTCACATGCGTTTCTCTGAAAGAGAAGCAGCCTGTACCAACACTTCAATTCACTGTGCGAAGTGAATGGAGTGTTGCTTCACTTTCTAAATGCTGTACTCTCAGAGAAAATCACTTTCCTTTGAAACTACCTTCACCTACATACAAGCATTCACCAGCAACTCACATGAGTTTCTCTGAAAGAGAAGCAGTCTGTTCCAACACTTCAATTCACTGTGCAAAGTGAATGGAGTGTTGATTCACTTTCTAAATGCTGTACTTTCAGAGAAAATCACGTTCCTTTGAAACTGCCTTAAGCTACTTACAAGCATTCACCAGCAACTCTCATGAGTGTCTCTGAAAAAGAAGCAGTCTGTTCCAACACTTCAATTCACTGTGTGAAGTGAATGGAGTGTTGCTTCACTTTCTAAATGCTGTTGTTACAGAGATAATCACTTTTTTTGACACTGCCTTAAGCTACTTACAAGCATTAGAAGAACCTCACATTCGTTTCTCTGAAAGAGAAGCAGTCTGTCCCAACATTTCAATTCACAGAGCAAAGAGAATGGAGTGTTGCTTCACTTTCTAAATGCTGTACTTTCAGAGAAAATCACTTTCCTTTGAAAGTGCCTTAAGCTACTTACAAGCATTCACGAGCAACTCAGAATCATTTCTCTGAAAGAGAAGCAGTCTGTTCCAACACTTCAATTCACTGTGCGAAGTGAATGGAGTGTTCCTTCACTTTCTAAATGCTGTACTTTCAGAGAAAATCACTTTCCTTTGAAAGTGCCTTAAGCTACTTACAAGCATTCACGAGCAACTCAGAATCATTTCTCTGAAAGAGAAGCAGTCTGTTCCAACACTTCAATTCACTGTGCGAAGTGAATGGAGTGTTGCTTCACTTTCAAAATGCTGTACTTTCAGAGAAAATCACTTTCCTTTGAAACTGCCTTAAGCTACTTACAAGCATTCACCAGTAACTCACATGCATTTCTGTTAAACAGAAGCAATCTGTTCCAACACTTCAATTCACTGTGCGAAGTGAATGGAGTGTTGCTTCACTTTCTAAATGCTGTACTTTCAGGGAAATGCACTTTCCTTTGAAAGTGCCTTAAGCTACTTACAAGCATTCACCAGCAACTCTCATGAGTTTCTCTGAAAGAAAAGCAGTCTGTTCCCACACTTCAATTCACTGTGCAAAGTGAATGGAGTGTTGATTCACTTTCTAAATGCTGTACTTTCAGAAAAAATCACTTTCCTTTGACACTGCCCTAAGCTACATACAAGGATTCAACAGCATCTCACAAGCATTTCTCTGAAAGAGAAGCAGTCTGTTCCAACACTTCAATTCACTGTGAGAAATCAATGGAGTGTTACTTCACTATCTAAATGCTGTAGTTACAGAGAAAATCAATTTCCTTTGAATGTGCCTTAAGTTACTTACAAGCATTCTCAAGAAACTCACATGCGTTTCTCTGAAAGAGAAACAGTCTGTTCCAACACTTGAATTCACTGTGCAAAGTGAATGGAGTGTTACTTCACTTTCTAAATGCTGTCCTTTCAGAGAAATTCACTTTCCTTAGAAACTGCCTTAAGCGACTTACAAGCATTCACCAGCAACTCACATGAGTTTCTCTGAAAGAGAAGCAGTCTGTTCCAACATTTCAATTCACTGTGCGAAGTGAATGGAGTGTTGCTTCACATTCTAAATGCTGTCCTTTCAGAGAAATTCACTTTCCTTAGAAACTGCCTTAAGCGACTTACAAGCATTCACCAGCAACTCACATGAGTTTCTCTGAAAGAGAAGCAGTCTGTTCCAACACTTCAATTCACTGTGCGAAGTGATTGGAGTGTTACTTCACTTTCTAAATGCTGTAGTTACAGAGAAAATCACTTTCCTTTGAAAGTGCCTTAAGCCACTTACAAGCATTCACAAGAAACTCACATGCATTTCTCTGAAAGAGAAGCAGTCTGTTCCAACACTTCAATTCACTGTGCGAAGTGAATGGAGTGTTGCTTCACTTTCTAAGTGCTATACTTTCAGAGAAAATCACTTTCCTTTGAAACTGCCTTAAGCTACTTACAAGCATTCACCAGCAACTCACATGCATTTCTCTGAAAGAGAAGCAGTCTGTTCAAACATTTCAATTCACTGTGCGAAGAGAATGGAGTGTTGCTTCACTTTCTAAATGCTGTACTTTCAGAGAAAATCACTTTCCTTTGAAACTGCCTTAAGCTACTTGCAAGCATTCTCCAGCAACTCACATGCATTTCTCTGATAGAGAAGCAGTCTGTTCCAACATTTCAATTCACTGTGCGAAGTGAATGGAGTGTTGCTTCACTTTCTAAATGCTGTCCTTTCAGAGAAAAACACTTTCCTTTGAAAGTGCCTTAAGGTACTTCCAAGCATTCACCAGCAACTCTCATGAGTGTCTCTGAAAAAGAAGCAGTCTGTTCCAACACTTCAATTCACTGTGTGAAGTGAATGGAGTGTTGCTTCACTTTCTAAATGTTGTTTTTACAGAGATAATCACATTTTTTTGAAACTGCCTTAAGCTACTTACAAGCATTTAGAAGAACCTCACATTCGTTTCTCTGAAAGAGAAGCAGTCTGTCCCAACATTTCATTTCACAGTGCAAAGAGAATGGAGTGTTGCTTCACTTTCTAAATGCTGTACTTTCAGAGAAAATCACTCTTCTTTGAAAATGCCTTAAGCTACTTACATGCATTCACCAGCAACTCACATGAGTTTCTCTGAAAGAGAAGCAGTCTGTTCCAACACTTCAATTCACTGTGTGAAGTGAATGTGTTGTTGTTTCACTTTCTAAATGCTGTACTTTCAGAGAAAATCACTTTCCTTTGAAACTGCCTTAAGCTACTTGCAAGCATTCTCCAGCAACTCACATGCATTTCTCTGAAAGAGAAGCAGTCTGTTCCAACATTTCAATTCACTGTGCGAAGTGAATGGAGTGTTGCTTCACTTTCTAAATGCTGTCCTTTCAGAGAAATTCACTTTCCTTAGAAACTGCCTTAAGCGACTTACAAGCATTCACCAGCAACTCACATGAGTTTCTCTGAAAGAGAAGCAGTCTGTTCCAACACTTCAATTCACTGTGCGAAGTGAATGGAGTGTTGCTTCACTTTCTAAGTGCTATACTTTCAGAGAAAATCACTTTCCTTTGAAAGTGCCTTAAGCTACTTACAAGCATTCACCAGCAACTCACATGCATTTCTCTGAAAGAGAAGCAGTCTGTTCAAACATTTCAATTCACTGTGCGAAGTGAATGGAGTGTTGCTTCACTTTCTAAATGCTGTACTTTCAGAGAAAAACACTTTCCTTTGAAACTGCCTTATGCTACTTGCAAGCATTCTCCAGCAACTCACATGCATTTCTCTGATAGAGAAGCAGTCTGTTCCAACATTTCAATTCACAGTGCAAAGAGAATGGAGTGTTGCTTCACTTTCTAAATGCTGTACTTTCAGAGAAAATCACTTTCCTTTGAAACTGCCTTCAGCTACTTACAAGCATTCACCAGCAACTCACATGCATTTCTCTGAAAGAGAAGCATTCTGTTCCAACACTTCAATTCACCGTGCGAAGTGAATGGAGTGTTGCTCCACTTTCTAAATGCTGTACTTTCAGAGAAAATCACTTTCCTTTGAAACTGCCTTCAGCTACTTACAAGCATTCACCAGCAACTCACATGCATTTCTCTGAAAGAGAAACGGTCTGGTCCAACACTTCAATTCACTGTGCGAAGTGAATGGAGTGTTGCTTCACTTTCTAAATGCTGTACTCTCAGAGACAATCACTTTCCTTTGAAACTGCCTTAAGCTACTTACAAGCATTCAACAGCAACTCACATGCATTTCTCTGAAAGAGAAGCATTCTGTTCCAACACTTCAATTCACCGTGCGAAGTGAATGGAGTGTTGCTTCACTTTCTAAATGCTGTACTTTCTGAGAAAATCACTTTCCCTTGAAAGTGCCTTAAGCTACTTACAAGAATTCACGAGCAACTCAGAATCATTTTTCTGAAAGAGAAGCAGTCTGTTCCACCACTTCAATTCACTGTATGAAGTGAATGGAGGGTTGCTTTACTTTCAAAATACTGTACTTTCAGAGAAAATCACTTTCCTTTGAAAGTGCCTTAAGCTACTTACAAGCATTTACCAGCAACTCACATGCATTTCTCTGAAAGAGAAGCAGTCTGTTCCAACACTTCAATTCACTGAGCGAAGTGAATGGAGTGTTGCTTCACTTTCTAAATGCTGTACATTCAGAGGAATTACTTTCCTTTGAAAGTGCCTTAAGCTACTTACAAGCATTCACCAGCAACTCACATGCGTTTCTCTGAAAGAGAAGCAGTCTGTTCCAACACTTCAATTCACTGTGCGAAGTGAATGGAGTGTTGCTTCACTTTCTAAATGCTGTACTCTCAGAGAAAATCACTTTCCTTTCAATGTACCTTAAGCTGCTTACAAGCATTCTCCAGCAACTCACATGAGTTTTTCTGTAAGAGAAGCAGTCTGTTCCAACACTTCAATTCACTGTGTGAAGTGAATGGAGTGTTGCGTCACGTTCTAAATGCTGTACTTTCAGAGAAAATCACTTTCCTTTCAAAGTACCTTAAGCTACTTACAAGCATTCAGCAGCAACTCGCATGAGTTTCTCTGAAAGAGAAGCAGTCTGTTCCAACACTTCAATTCACTGTGCAAAGTGAATGGAGTGTTGATTCACTTTCTAAATGCTGTACTTTCAGAGAAAATCACTTTCATTTGAAACTGCCTTAAGCTACTTACAAGCATTCACCAGCAACTCTCATGAGTGTCTCTGAAAAAGAAGCAGTCTGTTCCAACACTTCAATTCACTGTGTGAAGTGAATGGAGTGTTGCTTCACTTTCTACATGCTGTTGTTACAGAGAAAATCACTTTTTTTTGACACTGCCTTAAGCTACTTACAAGCATTAGAAGAACCTCACATTCGTTTCTCTGAAAGAGAAGCAGTCTGTCCCAACATTTCAATTCACAGAGCAAAGAGAATGGAGTTTTGCTTCACTTTCTAAATGCTGTACTTTCAGAGAAAATCACTTTCCTTTGAAACTGCCTTAAGCTACTTACAAGCATTCACCAGCAATTCACATGCATTTCTCTGAAAGAGAAGCAGTCTGTTCCAACACTTCAATTCACTGTGCGAAGTGAATGTGTTGTTGTTTCACTTTCTAAATGCTGTACTTTCAGAGAAAATCACTCTTCTTTGAAAATGCCTTAAGCTACTTACAAGCATTCACCAGCAACTTACATGAGATTCTCTGAAAGAGAAGCAGTCTGTTCCAACACTTCAATTCACTGTGCGAAGTGATTGGAGTGTTACTTCACTTTCTAAATGCTGTAGTTACAGAGAAAATCACTTTCCTTTGAAAGTGCCTTAAGCTACTTACAAGCATTCACAAGAAACTCACATGCGTTTCTCTGAAAGAGAAGCAGTCTGTTCCAACACTTCAATACACTGTGCGAAGTGAATGGAGTGTTGCTTCACTTTCTAAGTGCTGTACTTTCAGAGAAAATCACTTTCCTTTGAAACTGCCTTAAGCTACTTACAAGCATTCACCAGCAACTCACATGCATTTCTCTGAAAGAGAAGCAGTCTGTTCCAACACTTCAATTAACTGTGTGAAGTGAATGTGTTGTTGTTTCACTTTCTAAATGCTGTACTTTCAGAGAAAATCACTTTCCTTTGAAACTGCCTAAAGCTACTTGCAAGCATTCTCCAGCAACTCACATGCATTTCTCTGAAAGAGAAGCAGTCTGTTCCAACATTTCAATTCACTGTGCGAAGTGAATGGAGTGTTGCTTCACTTTCTAAATGCTGTCCTTTCAGAGAAATTCACTTTCCTTTGAAACTGCCTTAAACTACTTACAAGTATTCACCAGCAACTCACATGAGTTTCTCTGAAAGAGGGGCAGTCTGTTCCAACACTTCAATTCACTGTGCGAAGTGATTGGAGTGTTACTTCACTTTCTAAATGCTGTAGTTACAGAGAAAATCACTTTACTTTGAAAGTGCCTTAAGCTACTTACAAGCATTCACAAGAAACTCACATGCATTACCCTGAAAGAAAAGCAGTCTGTTCCAACACTTCAATTCACTGTGCGAAGTGAATGGAGTGTTGCTTCACTTTCTAAGTGCTGTACTTTCAGAGAAAATCACTTTCCTTTGAAACTGCCTTAAGCTACTTACAAGCATTCACCAGCAACTAACATGCATTTCTCTGAAAGAGAAGCAGTCTGTTCAAACATTTCAATTCACTGTGCGAAGTGAATGGAGTGTTGCTTCACTTTCTAAATGCTGTCTTTTCAGAGAAAATCACTTTCCTTTGAAACTGCCTTAAGCTACTTGCACGCATTCACCAGCAACTCACATGCATTTCTCTGAAAGAGAAACGGTCTGTTCCAACACTTCAATTCACTGTGCGAAGTGAATGGAGTGTTGCTTCACTTTCTAAATGCTGTACTTTCAGAGAAAATCACTTTCCTTTGAAAGTGCCTTAAGCTACTTACAAGCATTCACGAGCAACTCAGAATCATTTCTCTGAAAGAGAAGCAGTCTGTTCCAACACTTCAATTCACTGTGCGAAGTGAATGGAGTGTTGCTTCACTTTCTCAATGCTGTATTTTCAGAGAAAATCACTTTCCTTTGAAAGTGCCTTAAGCTACTTACAAGCATTCACCAGCAAATCACATGAGTTTCTCTGAAAGAGAAGCAGTCTGTTCCAACACTTCAATTCACTGTGCGAAGTGAATGGAGTGTTCCTTCACTTTCTAAATGCTGTACTTTCAGAGAAAATCACTTTCCTTTGAAAGTGCCTTAAGCTACTTACAAGCATTCACGATCAACTCAGAATCATTTCTCTGAAAGAGAAGCAGTCTGTTCCAACACTTCAATTCACTGTGCGAAGTGAATGGAGTGTTGCTTCACTTTCAAAATGCTGTACTTTCAGAGAAAATCACTTTCCTTTGAAAATGCCTTAAGCTACTTACAAGCATTCATCAGTAACTCACATGCATTTCTGTTAAACAGAAGCAATCTGTTCCAACACTTCAATTCACTGTGCGAAGTGAATGGAGTGTTGCTTCACTTTCTAAATGCTGTACTTTCAGGGAAATGCACTTTCCTTTGAAAGTGCCTTAAGCTACTTACAAGCATTCACCAGCAACTCTCATGAGTTTCTCTGAAAGAAAAGCAGTCTGTTCCCACACTTCAATTCACTGTGCAAAGTGAATGGAGTGTTGATTCACTTTCTAAATGCTGTACTTTCAGAAAAAATCACTTTCCTTTGACACTGCCTTGAGCTACATACAAGGATTCAACAGCATCTCACAAGCATTTCTCTGAAAGAGAAGCAGTTTGTTCCAACACTTCAATTCACTGTGAGAAATCAATGGAGTGTTACTTCACTTTCTAAATGCTGTAGTTACAGAGAAAATCAATTTCCTTTGAATGTGCCTTAAGTTACTTATAAGCATTCTCAAGAAACTCACATGCGTTTCTCTGAAAGAGAAACAGTCTGTTCCAACACTTGAATTCACTGTGCAAAGTGAATGGAGTGTTACTTCACTTTCTAAATGCTGTACTTTCAGAGAAAATCACTTTCCCTTGAAACTGCCTGAAGCTACTGACAAGCATTCACAAGAAACTCACATCGTTTCTCTGAAAGAGAAGCAGTCTGTTCCAACACTTCAATTCACTGTGCGAAGTGAATGGAGTGTTGCTTCACTTTCTAAGTGAAGTACTTTCAGAGAAAATCACTTTCCTTTGAAACTGCCTTAAGCTACTTACAAGCATTCACCAGCAACTCACATGCATTTCTCTGAAAGAGAAGCAGTCTGTTCCAACACTTCAATTAACTGTGTGAAGTGAATGTGTTGTTGTTTCACTTTCTAAATGCTGTACTTTCAGAGAAAATCACTTTCCTTTGAAACTGCCTAAAGCTACTTGCAAGCATTCTCCAGCAACTCACATGCATTTCTCTGAAAGAGAAGCAGTCTGTTCCAACATTTCAATTCACTGTGAGAAGTGAATGGAGTGTTGCTTCACTTTCTAAATGCTGTCCTTTCAGAGAAATTCACTTTCCTTTGAAACTGCCTTAAACTACTTACAAGTATTCACCAGCAACTCACATGAGTTTCTCTGAAAGAGAAGCAGTCTGTTCCAACACTTCAATTCACTGTTCGAAGTGATTGGAGTGTTACTTCACTTTCTAAATGCTGTAGTTATAGAGAAAATCACTTTACTTTGAAAGTGCCTTAAGCTACTTACAAGCATTCACAAGAAACTCACATGCATTTCCCTGAAAGAAAAGCAGTCTGTTCCAACACTTCAATTCACTGTGCGAAGTGAATGGAGTGTTGCTTCACTTTGTAAGTGCTGTACTTTCAGAAAAATCACTTTCCTTTGAAACTGCCTTAAGCTACTTACAAGCATTCACCAGCAACTCACATGCATTTCTCTGAAAGAGAAGCAGTCTGTTCAAACATTTCAATTCACTGTGCGAAGTGAATGGAGTGTTGCTTCACTTTCTAAATGCTGTCTTTTCAGAGAAAATCACTTTCCTTTGAAACTGCCTTAAGCTACTTACATGCATTCACCAGCAACTCACATGCATTTCTCTGAAAGAGAAACGGTCTGTTCCAACACTTCAATTCACTGTGCGAAGTGAATGGAGTGTTGCTTCACTTTCTAAATGCTGTACTTTCAGAGAAAATCACTTTCCTTTGAAAGTGCCTTAATATACTTACAAGCATTGACCAGCAACTCACATGAGTTTCTCTGAAAGAGAGGCAGTCTGTTCCAACACTTCAATTCACTGTGCGAAGTGAATGGAGTGTTGCTTCACTTTCTAAATGCTGTACTTTCAGAGAAAAACACTTTCCTTTGAAACTGCCTTAAGCTACTTACAAGCATTCACCAGCAACTCACATGCATTTCTCTGAAAGAAAAGCAATCTGTTCCAACACTTCAATTCACTGTGCGAAGTGAATGGAGTGTTGCTTCAGTTTCTAAATGCTGTACTTTCTGAGAAAATCGCTTTCCTTTGAAAGTGCCTTAAGCTACTTACAAGAATTCACGAGCAACTCAGAATCATTTTTCTGAAAGAGAAACAGTCTGTTCCACCACTTCAATTCACTGTACGAAGTGAATGGAGGGTTGCTTCACTTTCAAAATACTGTATTTTCAGAGAAAATCACTTTCCTTTGAAAGTGCCTTAAGCTACTTACAAGCATTCACCAGCAAATCACATGAGTTTCTCTGAAAGAGAAGCAGTCTGTTCCAACACTTCAATTCACTGTGCGAAGTGAATGGAGTGTTCCTTCACTTTCTAAATGCTGTACTTTCAGAGAAAATCACTTTCCTTTGAAAGTGCCTTAAGCTACTTACAAGCATTCACGATCAACTCAGAATCATTTCTCTGAAAGAGAAGCAGTCTGTTCCAACACTTCAATTCACTGTGCGAAGTGAATGGAGTGTTGCTTCACTTTCAAAATGCTGTACTTTCAGAGAAAATCACTTTCCTTTGAAAATGCCTTAAGCTACTTACAAGCATTCATCAGTAACTCACATGCACTTCTGTTAAACAGAAGCAATCTGTTCCAACACTTCAATTCACTGTGCGAAGTGAATGGAGTGTTGCTTCACTTTCCAAATGCTGTACTTTCAGGGAAATGCACTTTCCTTTGAAAGTGCCTTAAGCTACTTACAAGCATTCACCAGCAACTCTCATGAGTTTCTCTGAAAGAAAAGCAGTCTGTTCCCACACTTCAATTCACTGTGCAAAGTGAATGGAGTGTTGATTCACTTTCTAAATGCTGTACTTTCAGAAAAAATCACTTTCCTTTGACACTGCCTTGAGCTACATACAAGGATTCAACAGCATCTCACAAGCATTTCTCTGAAAGAGAAGCAGTTTGTTCCAACACTTCAATTCACTGTGAGAAATCAATGGAGTGTTACTTCACTTTCTAAATGCTGTAGTTACAGAGAAAATCAATTTCCTTTGAATGTGCCTTAAGTTACTTATAAGCATTCTCAAGAAACTCACATGCGTTTCTCTGAAAGAGAAACAGTCTGTTCCAACACTTGAATTCACTGTGCAAAGTGAATGGAGTGTTACTTCACTTTCTAAATGCTGTACTTTCAGAGAAAATCACTTTCCCTTGAAACTGCCTGAAGCTACTGACAAGCATTCACAAGAAACTCACATCGTTTCTCTGAAAGAGAAGCAGTCTGTTCCAACACTTCAATTCACTGTGCGAAGTGAATGGAGTGTTGCTTCACTTTCTAAGTGAAGTACTTTCAGAGAAAATCACTTTCCTTTGAAACTGCCTTAAGCTACTTACAAGCATTCACCAGCAACTCACATGCATTTCTCTGAAAGAGAAGCAGTCTGTTCCAACACTTCAATTAACTGTGTGAAGTGAATGTGTTGTTGTTTCACTTTCTAAATGCTGTACTTTCAGAGAAAATCACTTTCCTTTGAAACTGCCTAAAGCTACTTGCAAGCATTCTCCAGCAACTCACATGCATTTCTCTGAAAGAGAAGCAGTCTGTTCCAACATTTCAATTCACTGTGAGAAGTGAATGGAGTGTTGCTTCACTTTCTAAATGCTGTCCTTTCAGAGAAATTCACTTTCCTTTGAAACTGCCTTAAACTACTTACAAGTATTCACCAGCAACTCACATGAGTTTCTCTGAAAGAGAAGCAGTCTGTTCCAACACTTCAATTCACTGTTCGAAGTGATTGGAGTGTTACTTCACTTTCTAAATGCTGTAGTTATAGAGAAAATCACTTTACTTTGAAAGTGCCTTAAGCTACTTACAAGCATTCACAAGAAACTCACATGCATTTCCCTGAAAGAAAAGCAGTCTGTTCCAACACTTCAATTCACTGTGCGAAGTGAATGGAGTGTTGCTTCACTTTGTAAGTGCTGTACTTTCAGAAAAATCACTTTCCTTTGAAACTGCCTTAAGCTACTTACAAGCATTCACCAGCAACTCACATGCATTTCTCTGAAAGAGAAGCAGTCTGTTCAAACATTTCAATTCACTGTGCGAAGTGAATGGAGTGTTGCTTCACTTTCTAAATGCTGTCTTTTCAGAGAAAATCACTTTCCTTTGAAACTGCCTTAAGCTACTTACATGCATTCACCAGCAACTCACATGCATTTCTCTGAAAGAGAAACGGTCTGTTCCAACACTTCAATTCACTGTGCGAAGTGAATGGAGTGTTGCTTCACTTTCTAAATGCTGTACTTTCAGAGAAAATCACTTTCCTTTGAAAGTGCCTTAATATACTTACAAGCATTGACCAGCAACTCACATGAGTTTCTCTGAAAGAGAGGCAGTCTGTTCCAACACTTCAATTCACTGTGCGAAGTGAATGGAGTGTTGCTTCACTTTCTAAATGCTGTACTTTCAGAGAAAAACACTTTCCTTTGAAACTGCCTTAAGCTACTTACAAGCATTCACCAGCAACTCACATGCATTTCTCTGAAAGAAAAGCAATCTGTTCCAACACTTCAATTCACTGTGCGAAGTGAATGGAGTGTTGCTTCAGTTTCTAAATGCTGTACTTTCTGAGAAAATCGCTTTCCTTTGAAAGTGCCTTAAGCTACTTACAAGAATTCATGAGCAACTCAGAATCATTTTTCTGAAAGAGAAGCAGTCTGTTCCACCACTTCAATTCACTGTACGAAGTGAATGGAGGGTTGCTTCACTTTCAAAATACTGTATTTTCAGAGAAAATCACTTTCCTTTGAAAGTGCCTTAAGCTACTTACGAGCATTCACCAGCAAATCACATGCATTTCTCTGAAAGAGAAGCAGTCTGCTCCAACACTTCAATTCACTGTGCGAAGTAAATAGAGTGTTGCTTAACTTTCGAAATGCTGTACATTCAGAGAAAATCACTTTCCTTTGAAAGGGCCATAAGCTACTTACAAGCATTCACCAGCAACTCACATGCGTTTCTCTGAAAGAGAAGCAGCCTGTACCAACACTTCAATTCACTGTGCGAAGTGAATGGAGTGTTGCTTCACTTTCTAAATGCTGTACTCTCAGAGAAAATCACTTTCCTTTGAAACTACCTTCACCTACAAACAAGCATTCACCAGCAACTCTCATGAGTGTCTCTGAAAAAGAAGCAGTCTGTTCCAACACTTCAATTCACTGTGTGAAGTGAATGGAGTGTTGCTTCACTTTCTAAATGCTGTTGTTACAGAGATAATCACTTTTTTGACACTGCCTTAAGCTACTTACAAGCATTAGAAGAACCTCACATTCGTTTCTCTGAAAGAGAAGCAGTCTGTCCCAACATTTCAATTCACAGAGCAAAGAGAATGGAGTGTGGCTTCACTTTCTAAATGCTGTACTTTCAGAGAAAATCACTTTCCTTTGAAAGTGCCTTAAGCTACTTACAAGCATTCACGAGCAACTCAGAATCATTTCTCTGAAAGAGAAGCAGTCTGTTCCAACACTTCAATTCACTGTGCGAAGTGAATGGAGTGTTGCTTCACTTTCTCAATGCTGTACTTTCAGAGAAAATCACTTTCCTTTGAAAGTGCCTTAAGCTACTTACAAGCATTCACCAGCAAATCACATGAGTTTCTCTGAAAGAGAAGCAGTCTGTTCCAACACTTCAATTCACTGTGCGAAGTGAATGGAGTGTTCCTTCACTTTCTACATGCTGTACTTTCAGAGAAAATCACTTTCCTTTGAAAGTGCCTTAAGCTACTTACAAGCATTCACGAGCAACTCAGAATCATTTCTCTGAAAGAGAAGCAGTCTGTTCCAACACTTCAATTCACTGTGCGAAGTGAATGGAGTGTTGCTTCACTTTCAAAATGCTGTACTTTCAGAGAAAATCACTTTCCTTTGAAACTGCCTTAAGCTACTTACAAGCATTCACCAGTAACTCACATGCATTTCTGTTAAACAGAAGCAATCTGTTCCAACACTTCAATTCACTGTGCGAAGTGAATGGAGTGTTGCTTCACTTTCTAAATGCTGTACTTTCAGGGAAATGCACTTTCCTTTGAAAGTGCCTTAAGCTACTTACAAGCATTCACCAGCAACTCTCATGAGTTTCTCTGAAAGAAAAGCAGTCTGTTCCCACACTTCAATTCACTGTGCAAAGTGAATGGAGTGTTGATTCACTTTCTAAATGCTGTACTTTCAGAAAAAATCACTTTCCTTTGACACTGCCTTAAGCTACATACAAGGATTCAACAGCATCTCACAAGCATTACTCTGAAAGAGAAGCAGTCTGTTCCAACACTTCAATTCACTGTGAGAAATCAATGGAGTGTTACTTCACTTTCTAAATGCTGTAGTTACAGAGAAAATCAATTTCCTTTGAATGTGCCTTAAGTTACTTACAAGCATTCTCAAGAAACTCACATGCGTTTCTCTGAAAGAGAAACAGTCTGTTCCAACACTTCAATTCACTGTGCAAAGTGAATGGAGTGTTACTTCACTTTCTAAATGCTGTACTTTCAGAGAAAATCACTTTCCTTTGAAACTGCCTGAAGCTACTTGCAAGCATTCACAAGAAACTCACATCGTTTCTCTGAAAGAGAAGCAGTCTGTTCCAACACTTCAATTCACTGTGTGAAGTGAACGGAATGTTGATTCACTTTCTAAATTTTGTACTTTCAGAGAAAATCACTTTCCTTTGAGACTGCCTTAAGCTACTTACAAACATTCACCAGCAACTCACATGAGTTTCTCTGCAAGAGAAGCAGTCTGTTCCAACACTTCAATTCACTGTGCGAAGTGAATGGAGTGTTGCTTCACTTTCTACATGCTGTACTTTCAGAGAAAATCGCGTTCTTTGAAAGTGTTTTAAGCTACTTATAAGTATTCACCAGCAACTCACATGAGTTTCTCTGAAAGAGAGGCAGTCTATTCCAACACTTCAATTCACTGTGCAAAGTGAATGGAGTGTTGCTTCACTTTCTAAATGCTGTACTTTCAGAGAAAAGCACTTTCCTTTGAAACTGCCTTAAGCTACTTACAAGCATTCACCAGCAACTCACATGCATTTCTCTGAAAGTGAGGCAGTCTGTTCCAACACTTCAATTCACTGTGCGAAGTGACTGGAGTGTTACTTCACTTTCTAAATGATGTACTTTCAGAGAAAATCATTTTCCTTTGATACTGCCTTAAGCAACTTACAAGTATTCACAAGAAACTCACATGCTTTTCTCTGAAATAGAAGCAGTCGGTTCCAACACTTCAATTCACTGTGCGAAGTGAATGGAGTGTTGCTTCACTTTCTAAATGCTGTAATTTCAGAGAAAATCACTTTCCTTTGAAAGTGCCTTAAGCTACTTACAAGTATTCACCAGCAACTCACATGAGTTTCTCTGAAAGATAAGCAGTCTATTCCCACACTTCAATTCACTGTGCGAAGTGAATGTGTTGTTGTTTCACTTTCTAAATGCTGTACTTTCAGAGAAAATCACTCTTCTTTGAAAATGCCTTAAGCTACTTACAAGCATTCACCAGCAACTTACATGAGATTCTCTGAAAGAGAAGCAGTCTGTTCCAACACTTCAATTCACTGTGCGAAGTGATTGGAGTGTTACTTCACTTTCTAAATGCTGTAGTTACAGAGAAAATCACTTTCCTTTGAAAGTGCCTTAAGCTACTTACAAGCATTCACAAGAATCTCACATGCGTTGTTCTGAAAGAGAAGCAGTCTGTTCCAACACTTCAATTCACTGTGCGAAGTGAATGGAGTGTTGCTTCACTTTCTAAGTGCTGTACTTTCAGAGAAAATCACTTTCCTTTGAAACTGCCTTAAGCTACTTACAAGCATTCACCAGCAACTCACATGCATTTCTCTGAAAGAGAAGCAGTCTGTTCCAACACTTCAATTAACTGTGTGAAGTGAATGTGTTGTTGTTTCACTTTCTAAATGCTGTACTTTCAGAGAAAATCACTTTCCTTTGAAACTGCCTAAAGCTACTTGCAAGCATTCTCCAGCAACTCACATGCATTTCTCTGAAAGAGAAGCAGTCTGTTCCAACATTTCAATTCACTGTGCGAAGTGAATGGAGTGTTGCTTCACTTTCTAAATGCTGTCCTTTCAGAGAAATTCACTTTCCTTTGAAACTGCCTTAAACTACTTACAAGTATTCACCAGCAACTCACATGAGTTTCTCTGAAAGAGAAGCAGTCTGTTTCAACACTTCAATTCACTGTGCGAAGTGATTGGAGTGTTACTTCACTTTCTAAATGCTGTAGTTACAGAGAAAATCACTTTACTTTGAAAGTGCCTTAAGCTACTTACAAGCATTCACAAGACACTCACATGCATTTCCCTGAAAGAAAAGCAGTCTGTTCCAACACTTCAATTCACTGTGCGAAGTGAATGGAGTGTTGCTTCACTTTCTAAGTGCTGTACTTTCAGAGAAAATCACTTTCGTTTGAAACTGCCTTAAGCTACTTACAAGCATTCACCAGCAACTCACATGCATTTCTCTGAAAGAGAAGCAGTCTGTTCAAACATTTCAATTCACTGTGCGAAGTGAATGGAGTGTTGCTTCACTTTCTAAATGCTGTCTTTTCAGAGAAAATCACTTTCCTTTGAAACTGCCTTAAGCTACTTACATGCATTCACCAGCAACTCACATGAGTTTCTCTGAAAGAGAAGCAGTCTGTTTCAACACTTCAATTCACTGTGCGAAGTGATTGGAGTGTTACTTCACTTTCTAAATGCTGTACTTTCAGAGAAAATCACTTTCCTTTGAAAGTGCCTTAAGATACTTACAAGCATTGACCAGCAACTCACATGGGTTTCTCTGAAAGAGAGGCAGTCTGTTCCAACACTTCAATTCACTGTGCGAAGTGAATGGAGTGTTTATTCACTTTCTAAATGCTGTACTTTCAGAGAAAAACACTTTCCTTTGAAACTGCCTTAAGCTACTTACAAGCATTCACCAGCAACTCACATGCATTTCTCTGAAAGAAAAGCAATCTGTTCCAACACTTCAATTCACTGTGCGAAGTGAATGGAGTGTTGCTTCACTTTCTAAATGCTGTACTTTCTGAGAAAATCGCTTTCCTTTGAAAGTGCCTTAAGCTACTTACAAGAATTCACGAGCAACTCAGAATCATTTTTCTGAAAGAGAAGCAGTCTGTTCCACCACTTCAATTCACTGTACGAAGTGAATGAAGGGTTGCTTCACTTTCAAAATACTGTATTTTCAGAGAAAATCACTTTCCTTTGAAAGTGCCTTAAGCTACTTACAAGCATTCACCAGCAAATCACATGCATTTCTCTGAAAGAGAAGCAGTCTGTTCCAACACTTCAATTCACTGTGCGAAGTAAATAGAGTGTTGCTTAACTTTCGAAATGCTGTACATTCAGAGAAAATCACTTTCCTTTGAAAGGGCCTTAAGCTACTTACAAGCATTCACCAGCAACTCACATGCGTTTCTCTGAAAGAGAAGCAGCCTGTACCAACACTTCAATTCACTGTGCGAAGTGAATGGAGTGTTGCTTCACTTTCTAAATGCTGTACTCTCAGAGAAAATCACTTTCCTTTGAAACTACCTTCACCTACATACAAGCATTCACCAGCAACTCACATGAGTTTCTCTGAAAGAGAAGCAGTCTGTTCCAACACTTCAATTCACTGTGCAAAGTGAATGGAGTGTTGATTCACTTTCTAAATGCTGTACTTTCAGAGAAAATCACGTTCCTTTGAAACTGCCTTAAGCTACTTACAAGCATTCACCAGCAACTCTCATGAGTGTCTCTGAAAAAGAAGCAGTCTGTTCCAACACTTCAATTCACTGTGTGAAGTGAATGGAGTGTTGCTTCACTTTCTAAATGCTGTTGTTACAGAGATAATCACTTTTTTTGACACTGCCTTAAGCTACTTACAAGCATTAGAAGAACCTCACATTCGTTTCTCTGAAAGAGAAGCAGTCTGTCCCAACATTTCAATTCACAGAGCAAAGAGAATGGAGTGTTGCTTCACTTTCTAAATGCTGTACTTTCAGAGAAAATCACTTTCCTTTGAAAGTGCCTTAAGCTACTTACAAGCATTCACGAGCAACTCAGAATCATTTCTCTGAAAGAGAAGCAGTCTGTTCCAACACTTCAATTCACTGTGCGAAGTGAATGGAGTGTTGCTTCACTTTCTCAATGCTGTACTTTCAGAGAAAATCCCTTTCCTTTGAAAGTGCCTTAAGCTACTTACAAGCATTCACCAGCAAATCACATGAGTTTCTCGGAAAGAGAAGCAGTCTGTTCCAACACTTCAATTCACTGTGCGAAGTGAATGGAGTGTTCCTTCACTTTCTAAATGCTGTACTTTCAGAGAAAATCACTTTCCTTTGAAAGTGCCTTAAGCTACTTACAAGCATTCACGAGCAACTCAGAATCATTTCTCTGAAAGAGAAGCAGTCTGTTCCAACACTTCAATTCACTGTGCGAAGTGAATGGAGTGTTGCTTCACTTTCAAAATGCTGTACTTTCAGAGAAAATCACTTTCCTTTGAAACTGCCTTAAGCTACTTACAAGCATTCACCAGTAACTCACATGCATTTCTGTTAAACAGAAGCAATCTGTTCCAACACTTCAATTCACTGTGCGAAGTGAATGGAGTGTTGCTTCACTTTCTAAATGCTGTACTTTCAGGGAAATGCACTTTCCTTTGAAAGTGCCTTAAGCTACTTACAAGCATTCACCAGCAACTCTCATGAGTTTCTCTGAAAGAAAAGCAGTCTGTTCCCACACTTCAATTCACTGTGCAAAGTGAATGGAGTGTTGATTCACTTTCTAAATGCTGTACTTTCAGAAAAAATCACTTTCCTTTGACACTGCCCTAAGCTACATACAAGGATTCAACAGCATCTCACAAGCATTTCTCTGAAAGAGAAGCAGTCTGTTCCAACACTTCAATTCACTGTGAGAAATCAATGGAGTGTTACTTCACTATCTAAATGCTGTAGTTACAGAGAAAATCAATTTCCTTTGAATGTGCCTTAAGTTACTTACAAGCATTCTCAAGAAACTCACATGCGTTTCTCTGAAAGAGAAACAGTCTGTTCCAACACTTGAATTCACTGTGCAAAGTGAATGGAGTGTTACTTCACTTTCTAAATGCTGTACTTTCAGAGAAAATCACTTTCCTTTGAAACTGCCTGAAGCTACTTACAAGCATTCACAAGAAACTCACATCGTTTCTCTGAAAGAGAAGCAGACTGTTCCAACACTTCAATTCTCTGTGTGAAGTGAATGGAATGTTGATTCACTTTCTAAATTTTGTACTTTCAGAGAAAATCACTTTCCTTTGAAACTGCCTTAAGTTACTTACAAACATTCACCAGCAACTCACATGAGTTTCTCTGCAAGAGAAGCAGTCTGTTCCAACACTTCAATTCACTGTGTGAAGTGAATGGAGTGTTGCTTCACATTCAAAATGCTGTACTTTCAGAGAAAATCACTTTCCTTTGAAACTGCCTTAAGCTACTTACAAGCATTCACCAGTAACTCACATGCATTTCTGTTAAACAGAAGCAATCTGTTCCAACACTTCAATTCACTGTGCGAAGTGAATGGAGTGTTGCTTCACTTTCTAAATGCTGTACTTTCAGGGAAATGCACTTTCCTTTGAAAGTGCCTTAAGCTACTTACAAGCATTCACCAGCAACTCTCATGAGTTTCTCTGAAAGAAAAGCAGTCTGTTCCCACACTTCAATTCACTGTGCAAAGTGAATGGAGTGTTGATTCACTTTCTAAATGCTGTACTTTCAGAAAAAATCACTTTCCTTTGACACTGCCTTAAGCTACATACAAGGATTCAACAGCATCTCACAAGCATTTCTCTGAAAGAGAAGCAGTCTGTTCCAACACTTCAATTCACTGTGAGAAATCAATGGAGTGTTACTTCACTTTCTAAATGCTGTAGTTACAGAGAAAATCAATTTCCTTTGAATGTGCCTTAAGTTACTTACAAGCATTCTCAAGAAACTCACATGCGTTTCTCTGAAAGAGAAACAGTCTGTTCCAACACTTCAATTCACTGTGCAAAGTGAATGGAGTGTTACTTCACTTTCTAAATGCTGTACTTTCAGAGAAAATCACTTTCCTTTGAAACTGCCTGAAGCTATTTACAAGCATTCACAAGAAACTCACATCGTTTCTCTGAAAGAGAAGCAGTCTGTTCCAACACTTCAATTCACTGTGTGAAGTGAATGGAATGTTGATTCACTTTCTAAATTTTATACCTTCAGAGAAAATCACTTTCCTTTGAAACTGCCTTAAGCTACTTACAAACATTCACCAGCAACTCACATGAGTTTCTCTGCAAGAGAAGCAGTCTGTTCCAACACTTCAATTCACTGTGCGAAGTGAATGGAGTGTTCCTTCACTTTCTACATGCTGTACTTTCAGAGAAAATCACTTTCCTTTGAAAGTGCCTTAAGCTACTTACAAGCATTCACGAGCAACTCAGAATCATTTCTCTGAAAGAGAAGCAGTCTGTTCCAACACTTCAATTCACTGTGCGAAGTGAATGGAGTGTTGCTTCACTTTCAAAATGCTGTACTTTCAGAGAAAATCACTTTCCTTTGAAACTGCCTTAAGCTACTTACAAGCATTCACCAGTAACTCACATGCATTTCTGTTAAACAGAAGCAATCTGTTCCAACACTTCAATTCACTGTGCGAAGTGAATGGAGTGTTGCTTCACTTTCTAAAAGCTGTACTTTCAGGGAAATGCACTTTCCTTTGAAAGTGCCTTAAGCTACTTACAAGCATTCACCAGCAACTCTCATGAGTTTCTCTGAAAGAAAAGCAGTCTGTTCCCACACTTCAATTCACTGTGCAAAGTGAATGGAGTGTTGATTCACTTTCTAAATGCTGTACTTTCAGAAAAAATCACTTTCCTTTGACACTGCCTTAAGCTACATACAAGGATTCAACAGCATCTCACAAGCATTTCTCTGAAAGAGAAGCAGTCTGTTCCAACACTTCAATTCACTGTGAGAAATCAATGGAGTGTTACTTCACTTTCTAAATGCTGTAGTTACAGAGAAAATCAATTTCCTTTGAATGTGCCTTAAGTTACTTACAAGCATTCTCAAGAAACTCACATGCGTTTCTCTGAAAGAGAAACAGTCTGTTCCAACACTTCAATTCACTGTGCAAAGTGAATGGAGTGTTACTTCACTTTCTAAATGCTGTACTTTCAGAGAAAATCACTTTCCTTTAAAACTGCCTGAAGCTACTTACAAGCATTCACAAGAAACTCACATCGTTTCTCTGAAAGAGAAGCAGTCTGTTCCAACACTTCAATTCACTGTGTGAAGTGAATGGAATGTTGATTCACTTTCTAAATTTTGTACTTTCAGAGAAAATCACTTTCCTTTGAAACTGCCTTAAGCTACTTACAAACATTCACCAGCAACTCACATGAGTTTCTCTGCAAGAGAAGCAGTCTGTTCCAATACTTCAATTCACTGTGCGAAGTGAATGGAGTGTTGCTTCACTTTCTACATGCTGTACTTTCAGAGAAAATCACTTTCCTTTGAAAGTGCCTTAAGCTACTTACAAGCATTCACGAGCAACTCAGAATCATTTCTCTGAAAGAGAAGCAGTCTGTTCCAACACTTCAATTCACTGTGCGAAGTGAATGGAGTGTTGCTTCACTTTCAAAATGCTGTCCTTTCAGAGAAAATCACTTTTCTTTGAAACTGCCTTAAGCTACTTACAAGCATTCACCAGTAACTCACATGCATTTCTGTTACACAGAAGCAATCTGTTCCAACACTTCAATTCACTGTGCGAAGTGAATGGAGTGTTGCTTCACTTTCTAAATGCTGTACTTTCAGGGAAATGCACTTTCCTTTGAAAGTGCCTTAAGCTACTTACAAGCATTCACCAGCAACTCTCATGAGTTTCTCTGAAAGAAAAGCAGTCTGTTCCCACACTTCAATTCACTGTGCAAAGTGAATGGAGTGTTGATTCACTTTCTAAATGCTGTACTTTCAGAAAAAATCACTTTCCTTTGACACTGCCTTAAGCTACATACAAGGATTCAACAGCATCTCACAAGCATTTCTCTGAAAGAGAAGCAGTCTGTTCCAACACTTCAATTCACTGTGAGAAATCAATGGAGTGTTACTTCACTTTCTAAATGCTGTAGTTACAGAGAAAATCAATTTCCTTTGAATGTGCCTTAAGTTACTTACAAGCATTCTCAATAAACTCACATGCGTTTCTCTGAAAGAGAAACAGTCTGTTCCAACACTTCAATTCACTGTGCAAAGTGAATGGAGTGCTACTTCACTTTCTAAATGCTGTACTTTCAGAGAAAATCACTTTCCTTTGAAACTGCCTTAAGCTACTTACAAGCATTCACAAGAAACCCACATCGTTTCTCTGAAAGAGAAGCAGTCTGTTCCAACACTTCAATTCACTGTGTGAAGTGAATGGAATGTTGATTCACTTTCTAAATTTTGTACTTTCAGAGAAAATCACTTTCCTTTGAAACTGCCTTAAGTTACTTACAAACATTCACCAGCAACTCACATGAGTTTCTCTGCAAGAGAAGCAGTCTGTTCCAACACTTCAATTCACTGTGCGAAGTGAATGGAGTGTTGCTTCACTTTCAAAATGCTGTACTTTCAGAGAAAATCACTTTCCTTTGAAACTGCCTTAAGCTACTTACAAGCATTCACCAGTAACTCACATGCATTTCTGTTAAACAGAAGCAATCTGTTCCAACACTTCAATTCACTGTGCGAAGTGAATGGAGTGTTGCTTCACTTTCTAAATGCTGTACTTTCAGGGAAATGCACTTTCCTTTGAAAGTGCCTTAAGCTACTTACATGCATTCACCAGCAACTCTCATGAGTTTCTCTGAAAGAAAAGCAGTCTGTTCCCACACTTCAATTCACTGTGCAAAGTGAATGGAGTGTTGATTCACTTTCTAAATGCTGTACTTTCAGAAAAAATCACTTTCCTTTGACACTGCCTTAAGCTACATACAAGGATTCAACAGCATCTCACAAGCATTTCTCTGAAAGAGAAGCAGTCTGTTCCAACACTTCAATTCACTGTGAGAAATCAATGGAGTGTTACTTCACTTTCTAAATGCTGTAGTTACAGAGAAAATCAATTTCCTTTGAATGTGCCTTAAGTTACTTACAAGCATTCTCAAGAAACTCACATGCGTTTCTCTGAAAGAGAAACAGTCTGTTCCAACACTTCAATTCACTGTGCAAAGTGAATGGAGTGTTATTTCACTTTCTAAATGCTGTACTTTCAGAGAAAATCACTTTCCTTTAAAACTGCCTGAAGCTACTTACAAGCATTCACAAGAAACTCACATCGTTTCTCTGAAAGAGAAGCAGTCTGTTCCAACACTTCAATTCACTGTGTGAAGTGAATGGAATGTTGATTCACTTTCTAAATTTTGTACTTTCAGAGAAAATCACTTTCCTTTGAAACTGCCTTAAGCTACTTACAAACATTCACCAGCAACTCACATGAGTTTCTCTGCAAGAGAAGCAGTCTGTTCCAACACTTCAATTCACTGTGCGAAGTGAATGGAGTGTTGCTTCACTTTCTAAATGCTGTGCTTTCAGGGAAATGCACTTTCCTTTGAAAGTGCCTTAAGCTACTTACAAGCATTCACGAGCAACTCAGAATCATTTCTCTGAAAGAGAAGCAGTCTGTTCCAATACTTCAATTCACTGTGCGAAGTGAATGGAGTGTTGCTTCACTTTCAAAATGCTGTCCTTTCAGAGAAAATCACTTTCCTTTGAAACTGCCTTAAGCTACTTACAAGCATTCACCAGTAGCTCACATGCATTTCTGTTAAACAGAAGCAATCTGTTCCAACACTTCAATTCACTGTGCGAAGTGAATGGAGTGTTGCTTCACTTTCTAAATGCTGTACTTTCAGGGAAATGCACTTTCCTTTGAAAGTGCCTTAAGCTACTTACAAGCATTCACCAGCAACTCTCATGAGTTTCTCTGAAAGAAAAGCAGTCTGTTCCCACACTTCAATTCACTGTGCAAAGTGAATGGAGTGTTGATTCACTTTCTAAATGCTGTACTTTCAGAAAAAATCACTTTCCTTTGACACTGCCTTAAGCTACATACAAGGATTCAACAGCATCTCACAAGCATTTCTCTGAAAGAGAAGCAGTCTGTTCCAACACTTCAATTCACTGTGAGAAATCAATGGAGTGTTACTTCACTTTCTAAATGCTGCAGTTACAGAGAAAATCAATTTCCTTTGAATGTGCCTTAAGTTACTTACAAGCATTCTCAAGAAACTCACATGCGTTTCTCTGAAAGAGAAACAGTCTGTTCCAACACTTCAATTCACTGTGCAAAGTGAATGGAGTGTTACTTCACTTTCTAAATGCTGTACTTTCAGAGAAAATCACTTTCCTTTGAAACTGCCTTAAGCTACTTACAAGCATTCACCAGCAACTCACATGAGTTTCTCTGAAAGAGAAGCATTTTTTTCCAACACTTCAATTCACTGGGCGAAGTGAATGTGTTGTTGTTTCACTTTCTAAATGCTGTACTTTCAGAGAAAATCACTCTTCTTTGAAAGTGCCTTAAGCTACTTACAAGCATTCACCAACAACTCTAATGCATTACTCTGAAAGAGAAGCAGTCTGTGCCAACACTTCAATTCAATGTGCGAATTGAATGGAGTGTTGCTTCACTTTCTAAATGCTGTACTTTCAAAGAAAATCACTGTCCTTTGAAACTGCCTTAAGCTACTTACAAGCATTCACCAGCAACTCACATGCATTTCTCTGAAAGAGAAGCGATCTGTTCCAACACTTCAATTCACTGTGCGAAGTGAATGGAGTGTTGCTTCACTTTCTAAATGATGTACTTTCAGAGAAAAGCACTTTCCTTCGAAAGTGCCTTAAGCTACTTACAAGCATTAACCAGCAACTCACATGAGTTTCTCTGAAAGAGAGGCAGTCTATTCCAACACTTCAATTCACTGTGTGAAGTGAATGGAGTGTTTCGTTACATTCTAAATGCTGTACTTTGAGAGAAAATCACTTTCCTTTCAAAGTACCTTAAACTACTTACAAGCATTCACCAGCAACTCACATGAGTTTCTCTGAAAGAGAAGCATTTTTTTCCAACACTTCAATTCACTGGGCGAAGTGAATGTGTTGTTGTTTCACTTTCTAAATGCTGTACTTTCAGAGAAAATCACTCTTCTTTGAAAGTGCCTTAAGCTACTTACAAGCATTCACCAACAACTCTCATGCATTACTCTGAAAGAGAAGCAGTCTGTGCCAACACTTCAATTCAATGTGCGAATTGAATGGAGTGTTGATTCACTTTCTAAATGCTGTACTTTCAAAGAAAATCACTGTCCTTTGAAACTGCCTTAAGCTACTTACAAGCATTCACCAGGAACTCACATGCATTTCTCTGAAAGAGAAGCAGTCTGTCCCAACACTTCAATTCACTGTGCGAAGTGAATGGAGTGTTGCTGAACTTTCTCAATGCTGTACTTTCAGAGAAAATCACTTTCCTTTGAAAATGCCTCAAGCTACTTACAAGCATTCACCAGCAACTCACATGCATTTCTCTGAAAGAGAAGCAGTCTGTTCCAACACTTCAATTCACTGTTCGAAGTGAGTGGAGTGTTGCTTCACTTTCAAAATGCTGTACTTTCAGAGAAAATCACTTTCCTTTGAAACTGCCTTAAGCTACTTACAAGCATTCAACAGGAACACACATGCATTTCTCTGAAAGAGAAGCAGTCTGTTCCAACATTTCAATTCACTGTGCGAAGTGAATGGAGTGTTGCTTCACTTTCTAAATGCTGTAATTTCAGAGAAAATCACTTTCTTTGAAAGTGCTTTAAGATAATTATAAACATTCACAAGAAACTCACATGCATTTCTCTGAAAGAGAAGCAGTATGTTCCAACATTTGAATTCACTGTGCGAAGTGAAAGGTGGGTTGCATCACTTTCTAAATGCTGTACTTTTAGAGAAAATCACTTTCCTTTGAAACTGCCTTAAGCTACTACAAGCATTCACAAGAAACTCACATGCATTTCTCTGAAAGAGACGCAGTCTGTTCCAACACTTCAATTCACTGTGCGAAGTGAATTGAGTGTTGCTTCACTTTCTAAATGCTGTACTTTCAGAGAAAATCTCTTTCCTTTGGAAGTGCCTTAAGCTACGTACAAGCATTCACGAGCAAATCACATGCATTTCTCTGAAAGAGAAGCAGTCTGTTCCAACACTTCAATTCACTGGGCGAAGTGAATGGAGTGTTGCTTCACTTTCTAAATGCTGTAGTTTCAAAGAAAATCACTTTCCTTTGAGAGTGCCTTAAGCTACTTACAAGCATTCACCAGCAAATCACATGAGTTTCTCCGAAAGATTAGCAGTCTGTTCCAACACTTCAATTCACTCTGCAAACTGAAAGGAGTGTTGCTTCACTTTCTAAATGCTGTAGTTACAGAGATAATCACTTTCCTTTGAAAGTGCCTTAAGCTACTTACAAACATTCACTAGCAACTCACATGAGTTTCTCTGAGAAGAAGCAGTCTGTTCCAACACTTCAATTCACTGTGCGAAGTGAATGGAGTGTTGCTTCACTTTCAAAATGCTGCACTTTCAGAGAAAATCACTTTCCTTTGAAACTGCCTTAAGCTACTTACAAGCATTCACCAGAAACTCACATGCATTTCTCTGAAAGAGAAGCAATCTGTTCCAACACTTCAATTCACTGTGCGAAGTGAATGGAGTGTTTCTTCACTTTCTAAATGCTGTGCTTTCAGGGAAATGCACTTTCCTTTGAAAGTGCCTTAAGCTACTTACAAGCATTCACAAGCAACTCTCATGAGTTTCTCTGAAAGAAAAGCAGGCTGTTCCCACACTTCAATTCACTGTGCAAAGTGAATGGAGTGTTGATTCTCTTTTTAAATGCTGTACTTTCAGAAAAAATCACTTTCCTTTGACACTGCCTTAAGCTACCTACAAGCATTCAACAGCATCTCACAAGCATTTCTCTGAAAGAGAAGCAGTCTGTTCCAACACTTCTATTCACTGTGAGAACTCAATGGAGTGTTACTTCACTTTCTAAATGCTGTAGTTACAGAGAAAACCACTTTCCTTTGAATGTGCCTTAAGTTACTTACAAGCATTCACAAGAAACTCACATGCGTTTCTCTGAAAGAGAAGCAGTCTGTTCCAACACTTCAATTCACTGTGCAAAGTGAATGGAGTGTTACTTCACTTTCTACATGCTGTACTTTCAGAGAAAATCGCGTTCTTAGAAAGTGCTTTAAGCTACTTATAAGTATTCACAAGCAACTCACATGAGTTTCTCTGAAAGAGAGGCTGTCTGTTCCAACACTTCAATTCACTGTGCAAAGTGAATGGAGTGTTGCCTCACTTTCTAAATGCTGTACTTTAAGAGAAAATCACTTTCCATTGAAACTGCCTTGAGCTACTTACAAGCATTGACCAGCAACTCACATGAGTTTCTCTGAAAGAGAAGGAGTCTGTTCCAACACTTCAATTCAATGTGCGAGGTGAATGGAGTGTTGCTTCACTTTCTAAATGCTGTACTTTCAATGAAAATCACTGTACTTTGAAACTGCCTTAAGCTACTTACAAGCATTCACCAGCATCTCACATGCATTTCTCTGAAAGTGAGGCAGTCTGTTCCAACACTTCAATTCACTGTGCGAAGTGACTGGAGTGTTACTTCACTTTTTAAATGATGTACTTTCAGAGAAAATCATTTTCCTTTGATACTGCCTTAAGCAACTTACAAGCATTCACAAGAAACTCACATGCGTTTCTCTGAAAGAGAAGCAGTCGGTTCCAACACTTCATTTCACTGTGCGAAGTGAATGGAGTGTTGCTTCACTTTCTAAATGCTGTAATTTCAGAGAAAATCACTTTCCTATGAAAGTGCCTTAAGCTACTTACAAGTATTCACTAGCAACTCACATGAGTTTCTCTGAAAGATAAGCAGTCTGTTCCAACACTTCAATTCACTGTGCGAAGTGAATGTGTTGTTGTTTCACTTTCTAAATGCTGTACTTTCAGAGAAAACCACTTTCCTTTTAAACTGCCTTAAGCTACTTACAAGCATTCACCAGCAACTCACATACATTTCTCTGAAAGAGAAGCAGTCTGCTCCACACTTCAATTCACTGTGTGAAGTGAATGGAGTGTTGCTTCAGTTTCTAAATGCTGCACTTTCAGAGAAAATCACTTTCCTTTGAAACTGCCTTAAGCTACTTACAAGCATTCATCAGCAACTCACATGAGTTTCTCTGAAAGAGAAGCAGTCTGCTCCAACACTTCAATTCACCGTGCGAAGTGAATGGAGTGTTGCTTCACTTTCTAAATGCTGTACATTCAGAGAAAAGCACTTTCCATTGAAAGTGCCTTAAGCTACTTACAAGCATTCATCAGCACCTCACATGAGATTCTCTGAAAGAGAAGCAGTCTGTTCCAACATTTCAATTCCCTGTGCGAACTGTATGGAGTGTTGCTTCACTTTCTAAATGCTGTAGTTACAGAGATAATCACTTTCCTTTGAAAGTGCCTTAAGCTACTTCCAAACATTCACCAGCAACTCACATGAGTTTATCTGAAAGAGAAGCAGTCTGTTCCAAAACTTCAATTCACTGTGCGAAGAGAATGGAGTGTTGCTTCACTTTCTAAATGCTGTACTTTCAGAGAAAATCACTTTCCTTTGAAAGTGCCTTAAGCTACTTACAAGCATTCACGAGCAACTCAGAATCTTTTTTCTGAAAGAGAAGCAGTCTGTTCCAACACTTCAATTCACTGTGCGAAGTGAATGGAGGGTTGCTTCACTTTGTAAATGATGTACTTTCAGAGAAAAGCACTTTCCTTTGAAAGCGCCTTAAGCTACTTACAAGCATTAACCAGCAACTCACATGAGTTTCTATGAAAGAGAGGCAGTCTGTTCCAACACTTCAATTCACTGTGCGAAGTGACTGGAGTGTTACTTCACTTTCTAAATGCTGTATTTTCAGAGAAAATCACTTTCCTTTGGAACTGCCTTAAGCTACTTACAAGCATTCACTAGCAACTCACATGAGTTTCTCTGAAAGAGAAGCAGTCTGTTCCAACACTTCAATTCACTGTGTGAAGTGAATGGAGTGTTTCGTTACATTCTAAATGCTGTACTTTGAGAGAAAATCACTTTCCTATCAAATTACCTTGAGCTACTTACAAGCATTCACCAGCAACTCACATGAGTTTCTTTGAAAGAGAAGCAGTCTGTTCCAACACTTCAATTCACTGGGCAAAGTGAATGTGTTGTTGTTTCACTTTCTAAATGCTGTACTTTCAGAGAAAATCACTCTTCTTTGAAAGTGCCTTAAGCTACTTACAAGCATTAAAAAAAACTCTCATGCATTACTCTGAAAGAGAAGCAGTCTGTTCCAACACTTCAATTCACTGTGCGAAGTGAATGGAGTGTTGCTTCACTTTCTAAATGCTGTGCTTTCAGGGAAATGCACTTTCCTTTGAAAGTGCCTTAAGCTACTTACAAGCATTCACAAGCAACTCTCATGAGTTTCTCTGAAAGAAAAGCAGGCTGTTCCCACACTTCAATTCACTGTGCAAAGTGAAAGGAGTGTTGATTCACTTTTTAAATGCTGTACTTTCAGAAAAAATCACTTTCCTTTGACACTGCCTTAAGCTACCTACAAGCATTCAACAGCATCTCACAAGCATTTCTCTGAAAGAGAAGCAGTCTGTTCCAACACTTCAATTCACTGTGAGAAGTCAATGGAGTGTTACTTCACTTTCTAAATGCTGTAGTTACAGAGAAAACCACTTTCCTTTGAATGTGCCTTAAGTTACTTACAAGCATTCACAAGAAACTCACATGCGTTTCTCTGAAAGAGAAGCAGTCTGTTCCAACACTTCAATTCACTGTGCAAAGTGAATGGAGTGTTACTTCACTTTCTAAATGCTGTACTTTCAGAGAAAATCACTTTCCTTTGAAACTGCCTGAAGCTACTTACAAGCATTCACAAGAAACTCACATCGTTTCTCTGAAAGAGAAGTAGTCTGGTCCAACACTTCAATTCACTGTGTGAAGTGAATGGAATGTTGATTCACTTTCTAACTTTTGTACTTTCAGAGAAAATCACTTTCCTTTGAAACTGCCTTAAGCTACTTACAAGCATTCATCAGCAACTCACATGAGTTTCTCTGAAAGAGAAGCAGTCTGTTCCAACACTTCAATTCACTGGGCGAAGTGAATGGAGTGTTGCTTCACTTTCTACATGCTGTACTTTCAGAGAAAATCGCGTTCTTTGAAAGTGCTTTAAGATACTTATAATTATTCACCAGCAACTCACATGAGTTTCTCTGAAAGAGAGGCAGTCTGTTCCAACACTTCAATTCACTGTGAAAAGTGAGTGGAGGGTTGCTTCACTTTCTAAATGCTGTACTTTGAGAGAAAATCACTTTCCTTTCAAAGTACCTTAAGCTACTTACAAGCATTCACCAGCAACTCACATGAGTTTCTCTGAAAGAGAAGCAGTCTCTTCCAACACTTCAATTCACTGGGCGAAGTGAATGTGTTGTTGTTTCACTTTCTAAATGCTGTACTTTCAGAGAAAATCACTCGTCTTTGAAAGTGCCTTAAGCTACTTACAAGCATTAAAAAAAAACTCTCATGCATTACTCTGAAAGAGAAGCAGTCTGTTCCAACACTTCAATTCACTGTGCGAAGTGAATGGAGTGTTGCTTCACTTTCTAAATGCTGTACTTTCAGAGAAAATCTCTTTCCTTTGGAAGTGCCTTAAGCTACGTACAAGCATTCACGAGCAAATCACATGTATTTCTCTGAAAGAGAAGCAGTCTGTTCCAACACTTCAATTCACTGGGCGAAGTGAATGGAGTGTTGCTTCACTTTCTAAATGCTGTAGTTTCAAAGAAAATCCCTTTCCTTTGAAAGTGCCTTAAGCTACTTACAAGCATTCACCAGCAAATCACATGAGTTTCTCTGAAAGATTAGCAGTCTGTTCCAACACTTCAATTCACTCTGCGAACTGAAAGGAGTGTTGCTTCACTTTCTAAATGCTGTAGTTACAGAGATAATCACTTTCCTTTGAAAGTGCCTTAAGCTACTTAAAAACATTCACTAGCAACTCACATGAGTTTCTCTGAGAAGAAGCAGTCTGTTCCAACACTTCAATTCACTGTGCGAAGTGAATGGAGTGTTGCTTCACTTTCTAAATGCTGCACTTTCAGAGAAAATCACTTTCCTTTGAAACTGCCTTAAGCTACTTACAAGCATTCACCAGTAACTCACATGCATTTCTCTGAAAGAGAAGCAATCTGTTCCAACACTTCAATTCACTGTGCGAAGTGAATGGAGTGTTGCTTCACTTTCTAAATGCTGTGCTTTCAGGGAAATGCACTTTCCTTTGAAAGTGCCTTAAGCTACTTACAAGCATTCACAAGCAACTCTCATGAGTTTCTCTGAAAGAAAAGCAGGCTGTTCCCACACTTCAATTCACTGTGCAAAGTGAATGGAGTGTTGATTCACTTTTTAAATGCTGTACTTTCAGAAAAAATCACTTTCCTTTGACACTGCCTTAAGCTACCTACAAGCATTCAACAGCATCTCACAAGCATTTCTCTGAAAGAGAAGCAGTCTGTTCCAACACTTCAATTCACTGTGAGAAGTGAATGGAGTGTTGCTTCACTTTCTACATGCTGTAGTTACAGAGAAACCACTTTCCTTTGAATGTGCCTTAAGTTACTTACAAGCATTCACAAGAAACTCACATGCGTTTCTCTGAAAGAGAAGCAGTCTGTTCCAACACTTCAATTCACTGTGCAAAGTGAATGGAGTGTTACTTCACTTTCTACATGCTGTACTTTCAGAGGAAATCGCGTTCTTTGAAAGTGCTTTAAGCTACTTATAAGTATTCACAAGCAACTCACATGAGTTTCTCTGAAAGAGAGGCTGTCTGTTCCAACACTTCAATTCACTGCGCAAAGTGAATGGAGTGTTGCCTCACTTTCTAAATGCTGTACTTTAAGAGAAAATCACTTTCCATTGAAACTGCCTTGAGCTACTTACAAGCATTGACCAGCAACTCACATGAGTTTCTCTGAAAGAGAAGGAGTCTGTTCCAACACTTCAATTCAATGTGCGAGGTGAATGGAGTGTTGCTTCACTTTCTAAATGCTGTAATTTCAATGAAAATCACTGTACTTTGAAACTGCCTTAAGCTACTTACAAGCATTCACCAGCATCTCACATGCATTTCTCTGAAAGTGAGGCAGTCTGTTCCAACACTTCAATTCACTGTGCGAAGTGACTGGAGTGTTACTTCACATTTTAAATGATGTACTTTCAGAGAAAATCATTTTCCTTTGATACTGCCTTAAGCAACTTACAAGCATTCACAAGAAACTCACATGCGTTTCTCTGAAAGAGAAGCAGTCGGTTCCAACACTTCATTTCACTGTGCGAAGTGAATGGAGTGTTGCTTCACTTTCTAAATGCTGTAATTTCAGAGAAAATCACTTTCCTATGAAAGTGCCTTAAGCTACTTACAAGTATTCACCAGCAACTCACATGAGTTTCTCTGAAAGATAAGCAGTCTGTTCCAACACTTCAATTCACTGTGCGAAGTGAATGTGTTGTTGTTTCACTTTCTAAATGCTGTACTTTCAGAGAAAACCACTTTCCTTTGAAACTGCCTTAAGCTACTTACAAGCATTCACCAGCAACTCACATACATTTCTCTGAAAGAGAAGCAGTCTGCTCCACACTTCAATTCACTGTGTGAAGTGAATGGAGTGTTGCTTCAGTTTCTAAATGCTGCACTTTCAGAGAAAATCACTTTCCTTTGAAACTGCCTTAAGCTACTTACAAGCATTCATCAGCAACTCACATGAGTTTCTCTGAAAGAGAAGCAGTCTGCTCCAACACTTCAATTCACCGTGCGAAGTGAATGGAGTGTTGCTTCACTTTCTAAATGCTGTACATTCAGAGAAAAGCACTTTCCATTGAAAGTGCCTTAAGCTACTTACAAGCATTCATCAGCACCTCACATGAGATTCTCTGAAAGTGAAGCAGTCTGTTCCAACACTTCAATTCCCTGTGCGAACTGTATGGAGTGTTGCTTCACTTTCTAAATGCTGTAGTTACAGAGATAATCACTTTCCTTTGAAAGTGCCTTAAGCTACTTCCAAACATTCACCAGCAACTCACATGAGTTTATCTGAAAGAGAAGCAGTCTGTTCCAAAACTTCAATTCACTGTGCGAAGAGAATGGAGTGTTGCTTCACTTTCTAAATGCTGTATTTTCAGAGAAAATCACTTTCCTTTGAAACTGCCTTAAGCTACTTACAAGCATTAACCAGCAACTCACATGAGTTTATCTGAAATAGAAGCAGTCTGTTCCAACACTTCAATTCACTGTGCGAAGTGAATGGAGGGTTGCTTCACTTTCAAAATGCTGTATTTTCAGAGAAAATCACTTTCCTTTGAAACTGCCTTAAGCTACTTACAAGCATTCACCAGTAACTCACATGCATTTCTGTGAAAGAGAAGTAATCTGTTCCAACACTTCAATTCACTGTGCGAATTGAATGGAGTGTTGCTTCACTTTGTAAATGATGTACTTTCAGAGAAAAGCACTTTCCTTTGAAAGCGCCTTAAGCTACTTACAAGCATTAACCAGCAACTCACATGAGTTTCTATGAAAGAGAGGCAGTGTGTTCCAACACTTCAATTCACTGTGCGAAGTGACTGGAGTGTTACTTCACTTTCTAAATGCTGTATTTTCAGAGAAAATCACTTTCCTTTGGAACTGCCTTAAGCTACTTACAAGCATTCACTAGCAACTCACATGAGTTTCTCTGAAAGAGAAGCAGTCTGTTCCAACACTTCAATTCACTGTGTGAAGTGAATGGAGTGTTTCGTTACATTCTAAATGCTGTACTTTGAGAGAAAATCACTTTCCTATCAAATTACCTTAAGCTACTTACAAGCATTCACCAGCAACTCACATGAGTTTCTCTGAAAGAGAAGCAGTCTGTTCCAACACTTCAATTCACTGGGCGAAGTGAATGTGTTGTTCTTTCACTTTCTAAATGCTGTACTTTCAGAGAAAATCACTCTTCTTTGAAAGTGCCTTAAGCTACTTCCAAGCATTAAAAAAAACTCTCATGCATTACTCTGAAAGAGCAGCAGTCTGTTCCAACACTTCAATTCACTGTGCGAAGTGAATGGAGTGTTGCTTCACTTTCTAAATGCTGTACTTTCAAAGAAAATCACTGTCCTTTGAAACTGCCTTAAGCTACTTACAAGCATTCACCAGCAACTCACATGCATTTCTCTGAAAGAGAAGCAGTCTGTTCCAACACTTCAATTCACTGTTCGAAGTGAGTGGAGTGTTGCTTCACTTTCAAAATGCTGTACTTTTAGAGAAAATCACTTTCCTTTGAAACTGCCTTAAGCTACTTACAAGCATTCAACAGGAACTCACATGCATTTCTCTGAAAGAGAAGCAGTCTGTTCCAACACTTCAATTCACTGTGCGAAGTGAATGGAGTGTTGCTTCACTTTCTAAATGCTGTAATTTCAGAGAAAATCACTTTCTTTGAAAGTGCCTTAAGATAATTATAAGCATTCACAAGAAACTCACATGCATTTCTCTGAAAGAGAAGCAGTATGTTCCAACACTTCAATTCACTGTGCGAAGTGAAAGGTGGGTTGCTTCACTTCTAAATGCTGTACTTTCAGAGAAAATCACTTTCCTTTGAAACTACCTTAAACTACTTACAAGTATTCACAAGAAACTAACATGCATTTTTCTGAAAGAGACGCAGTCTGTTCCAACACTTCAATTCACTGTGCGAAGTGAATGGAGTGTTGCTTCACTTTCTAAATGCTGTACTTTCAGAGAAAATCTCTTTCCTTTGGAAGTGCCTTAAGCTACGTACAAGCATTCACGAGCAAATCACATGCATTTCACTGAAAGAGAAGCAGTCTGTTCCAACACTTCAATTCACTGGGCGAAGTGAATGGAGTGTTGCTTCACTTTCTAAATGCTGTAGTTTCAAAGAAAATCACTTTCCTTTGAAAGTGCCTTAAGCTACTTACAAGCATTCACCAGCAAATCACATGAGTTTCTCTGAAAGATTAGCAGTCTGTTCCAACACTTCAATTCACTCTGCGAACTGAAAGGAGTGTTGCTTCACTTTCTAAATGCTGTAGTTACAGAGATAATCACTTTCCTTTGAAAGTGCCTTAAGCTACTTAAAAACATTCACTAGCAACTCACATGAGTTTCTCTGAGAAGAAGCAGTCTGTTCCAACACTTCAATTCACTGTGCGAAGTGAATGGAGTGTTGCTTCACTTTCAAAATGCTGTACTTTCAGAGAAAATCACTTTCCTTTGAAACTGCCTTTAGCTACTTACAAGCATTCACCAGCAACTCACATGCATTTCTGTGAAAGAGAAGCAATCTGTTCCAACACTTCAATTCACTGTGCGAAGTGAATGGAGTGTTGCTTCACTTTCTAAATGCTGTGCTTTCAGAGAAACGCACTTTCCTTTGAAAGTGCCTTAAGCTACTTACAAACATTCACAAGCAACTCTCATGATTTCTCTGAAAGAAAAGCAGGCTGTTCCCACACTTCAATTCACTGTGCAAAGTGAATGGAGTGTCGATTCACTTTTTAAATGCTGTACTTTCAGAAAAAATCACTTTCCTTTGACACTGCCTTAAGCTACCTACAAGCATTCAACAGCATCTCACAAGCATTTCTCTGTAAGAGAAGCAGTCTGTTCCAACACTTCAATTCACTGTGAGAAGTCAATGGAGTGTTACTTCACTTTCTAAATGCTGTAGTTACAGAGAAAACCACTTTCCTTTGAATGTGCCTTAAGTTACTTACAAGCATTCACAAGAAACTCACATGCGTTTCTCTGAAAGAGAAGCAGTCTGTTCCAACACTTCAATTCACTGTGCAAAGTGAATGGAGTGTTACTTCACTTTCTAAATGCTGTACTTTCAGAGAAAATCACTTTCCTTTGAAACTGCCTGAAGCTACTTACAAGCATTCACAAGAAACTCACATCGTTTCTCTGAAAGAGAAGCAGTCGGTTCCAACACTTCATTTCACTGTGCGAAGTGAATGGAGTGTTGCTTCACTTTCTAAATGCTGTAATTTCAGAGAAAATCACTTTCCTATGAAAGTGCCTTAAGCTACTTACAAGTATTCACCAGCAACTCACATGAGTTTCTCTGAAAGATAAGCAGTCTGTTCCAACACTTCAATTCACTGTGCGAAGTGAATGTGTTGTTGTTTCACTTTCTAAATGCTGTACTTTCAGAGAAAACCACTTTCCTTTGAAACTGCCTTAAGCTACTTACAAGCATTCACCAGCAACTCACATACATTTCTCTGAAAGAGAAGCAGTCTGCTCCACACTTCAATTCACTGTGTGAAGTGAATGGAGTGTTGCTTCAGTTTCTAAATGCTGCACTTTCAGAGAAAATCACTTTCCTTTGAAACTGCCTTAAGCTACTTACAAGCATTCATCAGCAACTCACATGAGTTTCTCTGAAAGAGAAGCAGTCTGCTCCAACACTTCAATTCACCGTGCGAAGTGAATGGAGTGTTGCTTCACTTTCTAAATGCTGTACATTCAGAGAAAAGCACTTTCCATTGAAAGTGCCTTAAGCTACTTACAAGCATTCATCAGCACCTCACATGAGATTCTCTGAAAGTGAAGCAGTCTGTTCCAACACTTCAATTCCCTGTGCGAACTGTATGGAGTGTTGCTTCACTTTCTAAATGCTGTAGTTACAGAGATAATCACTTTCCTTTGAAAGTGCCTTAAGCTACTTCCAAACATTCACCAGCAACTCACATGAGTTTATCTGAAAGAGAAGCAGTCTGTTCCAAAACTTCAATTCACTGTGCGAAGAGAATGGAGTGTTGCTTCACTTTCTAAATGCTGTATTTTCAGAGAAAATCACTTTCCTTTGAAACTGCCTTAAGCTACTTACAAGCATTAACCAGCAACTCACATGAGTTTATCTGAAATAGAAGCAGTCTGTTCCAACACTTCAATTCACTGTGCGAAGTGAATGGAGGGTTGCTTCACTTTCAAAATGCTGTATTTTCAGAGAAAATCACTTTCCTTTGAAACTGCCTTAAGCTACTTACAAGCATTCACCAGTAACTCACATGCATTTCTGTGAAAGAGAAGTAATCTGTTCCAACACTTCAATTCACTGTGCGAATTGAATGGAGTGTTGCTTCACTTTGTAAATGATGTACTTTCAGAGAAAAGCACTTTCCTTTGAAAGCGCCTTAAGCTACTTACAAGCATTAACCAGCAACTCACATGAGTTTCTATGAAAGAGAGGCAGTGTGTTCCAACACTTCAATTCACTGTGCGAAGTGACTGGAGTGTTACTTCACTTTCTAAATGCTGTATTTTCAGAGAAAATCACTTTCCTTTGGAACTGCCTTAAGCTACTTACAAGCATTCACTAGCAACTCACATGAGTTTCTCTGAAAGAGAAGCAGTCTGTTCCAACACTTCAATTCACTGTGTGAAGTGAATGGAGTGTTTCGTTACATTCTAAATGCTGTACTTTGAGAGAAAATCACTTTCCTATCAAATTACCTTAAGCTACTTACAAGCATTCACCAGCAACTCACATGAGTTTCTCTGAAAGAGAAGCAGTCTGTTCCAACACTTCAATTCACTGGGCGAAGTGAATGTGTTGTTCTTTCACTTTCTAAATGCTGTACTTTCAGAGAAAATCACTCTTCTTTGAAAGTGCCTTAAGCTACTTCCAAGCATTAAAAAAAACTCTCATGCATTACTCTGAAAGAGCAGCAGTCTGTTCCAACACTTCAATTCACTGTGCGAAGTGAATGGAGTGTTGCTTCACTTTCTAAATGCTGTACTTTCAAAGAAAATCACTGTCCTTTGAAACTGCCTTAAGCTACTTACAAGCATTCACCAGCAACTCACATGCATTTCTCTGAAAGAGAAGCAGTCTGTTCCAACACTTCAATTCACTGTTCGAAGTGAGTGGAGTGTTGCTTCACTTTCAAAATGCTGTACTTTTAGAGAAAATCACTTTCCTTTGAAACTGCCTTAAGCTACTTACAAGCATTCAACAGGAACTCACATGCATTTCTCTGAAAGAGAAGCAGTCTGTTCCAACACTTCAATTCACTGTGCGAAGTGAATGGAGTGTTGCTTCACTTTCTAAATGCTGTAATTTCAGAGAAAATCACTTTCTTTGAAAGTGCCTTAAGATAATTATAAGCATTCACAAGAAACTCACATGCATTTCTCTGAAAGAGAAGCAGTATGTTCCAACACTTCAATTCACTGTGCGAAGTGAAAGGTGGGTTGCTTCACTTCTAAATGCTGTACTTTCAGAGAAAATCACTTTCCTTTGAAACTACCTTAAACTACTTACAAGTATTCACAAGAAACTAACATGCATTTTTCTGAAAGAGACGCAGTCTGTTCCAACACTTCAATTCACTGTGCGAAGTGAATGGAGTGTTGCTTCACTTTCTAAATGCTGTACTTTCAGAGAAAATCTCTTTCCTTTGGAAGTGCCTTAAGCTACGTACAAGCATTCACGAGCAAATCACATGCATTTCACTGAAAGAGAAGCAGTCTGTTCCAACACTTCAATTCACTGGGCGAAGTGAATGGAGTGTTGCTTCACTTTCTAAATGCTGTAGTTTCAAAGAAAATCACTTTCCTTTGAAAGTGCCTTAAGCTACTTACAAGCATTCACCAGCAAATCACATGAGTTTCTCTGAAAGATTAGCAGTCTGTTCCAACACTTCAATTCACTCTGCGAACTGAAAGGAGTGTTGCTTCACTTTCTAAATGCTGTAGTTACAGAGATAATCACTTTCCTTTGAAAGTGCCTTAAGCTACTTAAAAACATTCACTAGCAACTCACATGAGTTTCTCTGAGAAGAAGCAGTCTGTTCCAACACTTCAATTCACTGTGCGAAGTGAATGGAGTGTTGCTTCACTTTCAAAATGCTGTACTTTCAGAGAAAATCACTTTCCTTTGAAACTGCCTTTAGCTACTTACAAGCATTCACCAGCAACTCACATGCATTTCTGTGAAAGAGAAGCAATCTGTTCCAACACTTCAATTCACTGTGCGAAGTGAATGGAGTGTTGCTTCACTTTCTAAATGCTGTGCTTTCAGAGAAACGCACTTTCCTTTGAAAGTGCCTTAAGCTACTTACAAACATTCACAAGCAACTCTCATGATTTCTCTGAAAGAAAAGCAGGCTGTTCCCACACTTCAATTCACTGTGCAAAGTGAATGGAGTGTCGATTCACTTTTTAAATGCTGTACTTTCAGAAAAAATCACTTTCCTTTGACACTGCCTTAAGCTACCTACAAGCATTCAACAGCATCTCACAAGCATTTCTCTGTAAGAGAAGCAGTCTGTTCCAACACTTCAATTCACTGTGAGAAGTCAATGGAGTGTTACTTCACTTTCTAAATGCTGTAGTTACAGAGAAAACCACTTTCCTTTGAATGTGCCTTAAGTTACTTACAAGCATTCACAAGAAACTCACATGCGTTTCTCTGAAAGAGAAGCAGTCTGTTCCAACACTTCAATTCACTGTGCAAAGTGAATGGAGTGTTACTTCACTTTCTAAATGCTGTACTTTCAGAGAAAATCACTTTCCTTTGAAACTGCCTGAAGCTACTTACAAGCATTCACAAGAAACTCACATCGTTTCTCTGAAAGAGAAGTAGTCTGGTCCAACACTTCAATTCACTGTGTGAAGTGAATGGAATGTTGATTCACTTTCTAACTTTTGTACTTTCAGAGAAAATCACTTTCCTTTTAAACTGCCTTAAGCTACTTACAAGCATTCATCAGCAACTCACATGAGTTTCTCTGAAAGAGAAGCAGTCTGTTCCAACACTTCAATTCACTGTGAAAAGTGAGTGGAGGGTTGCTTCACTTTCTAAATGCTGTACTTTCAGAGAAAATCACTCTTCTTTGAAAGTGCCTTAAGCTACTTACAAGCATTAAAAAAAACTCTCATGCATTACTCTGAAAGAGAAGCAGTCTGTTCCAACACTTCAATTCACTGTGCGAAGTGAATGGAGTGTTGCTTCACTTTCTAAATGCTGTACTTTCAAAGAAAATCACTGTCCTTTGAAACTGCCTTAAGCTACTTACAAGCATTCAAAAGCAACTCACATGCATTTCTCTGAAAGAGAAGCAGTCTGTTCCAACACTTCAATTCACTGTTCGAAGTGAGTGGAGTGTTGCTTCACTTTCAAAATGCTGTACTTTCAGAGAAAATCACTTTCCTTTGAAACTGCCTTAAGCTACTTACAAGCATTCAACAGGAACTCACATGCATTTCCCTGAAAGAGAAGCAGTCTGTTCCAACACTTCAATTCACTGTGCGAAGTGAACGGAGTGTTGCTTCACTTTCTAAATGCTGTAATTTCAGAGAAAATCACTTTCTTTGAAAGTGCCTTAAGATAATTATAAGCATTCACAAGAAACTCACATGCATTTCTCTGAAAGAGAAGCAGGCTGTTCCAACACTTCAATTCATTGTGCGAAGTGAAAGGTGGGTTGCTTCACTTTCTAAATGCTGTACTTTCAGAGAAAATCACTTTCCTTTGAAACTGCCTTAAGCTACTTACAAACATTCACCAGCAACTCACATGAGTTTCTCTGAAAGATTAGCAGTCTGTTCCAACATTTCAATTCACTCTGCGAAGTGAATGGAGTGGAGTTTCACTTTTGAAATGCTGTAGTTACAGAGATAATCACTATCTTTGAAACTGCCTTAAGTTACATGCAAGCATTCACCAGCAAACCACATGCATTTCTATGAAAGAGAAGCAGTCTGTTCCAACACTTCAATTCACTGTGAAAAGTGAGTGGAGTGTTGCTTCACTTTCTAAATGCTGTACTTTCAGAGAAAATCACTTTCTTTTAAAGTGCCTTAAGCTACTTACAAGCATTCACCAGCAACTCACATGAGTTTCTCTGAAGGAAAAGCTGTCTGTTACAACACTTCAATTCACTGTGCGAAGTGAATGGAGTGTTTCTTCACTTTCTAAATGCTGTACTTTCAGAGAAAATCACTTTCCTTTAAAGTGCCTTAAGCTACTTATAAGCATTCACCAGCAAATCACAATTTTTTCTCTGAAAGAGAAGCAGTCTGTTCGAACACTTCAATTCACTGTGCGATGTGAATGCAGTGTTGCTTCACTTTCTAAATGCTCTACGTTCAGAGAAAATCGTTTTCATTTTAGAGTGCCTTACTCTAATTACAAGCATTCACAAGAAACTCACATGCATTTCTCTGAAGAAAAGCAGTCAGTTCCAACACTTTAATTTACTGAGCAAAGTGATTAGAGTGTTGCCTCACTTTCTAAATGCTGTTGTTACAGAGGTAATCACTTATCTTTGAAAGTGCCTTAAGCGACTTACAAGCATTCACCAGAAACTCACATGCGTTTCTATGAAAGAGAAGCAGTCTATTACAACACTTCAATTCAATCTGTGAAGTGAATGGAGTGTTGTGTCACTTTCTAAATGCTGTACTTTCAGAGAAAATCTCTTTCCTTTCAAAGTACATTAAGCTACTTACAAGCATTCACCAGCAACTCACATGCATTTCTCTGAAAGACAAGCAGTCTGTTCCAACAATTCAATTCACTGTGCGAAGTGAATGTAGTGTTGCTTCACTTTCTAAATTCTGTACTTTCAGAGAAAATCACTTTCTTTTGAAAGTGCCTTAAGCTAATTGGAAGCATTCACAAGAAACTCAAATGCGTTTCTCTGAAAGAGAAGAAGTCTGTCCCAACATTTCAATTCACTGTGCGAAGTGAATGGAGTGATGCTTCACTTTCTAAATGCTATACTTTCAGAGAAAATCACTTTCCTTTGAAAGTGCCTTAAGCTACTTACAAGCATTCACCAGCAACTCACATAATTTCTCTGAAAGAGAAGCAGTCTGTTCCAACAATTCAATTCACTGTGCGAAGTGAATGGAGTGATGCTTCACTTTCTAAATGCTATACTTTCAGAGAAAATCACTTTCCTTTCAAAGTACCTAAAGTTACTTACAAGCATTCACCAGCAACTCACATGAGTTTCTCTGAAAGAGAAGCAGTCTGTTCCAATACTTCAATTCACTGTGCGAAGTGAATGTGTTGTTGTTTCACTTTCTAAAAGCTGTACTTTCAGAGAAAATCACTTTCCTATGAAACTGCCTTAAGCTACTCACATGCATTTACCAGCAACTCACATGCATTTCTCTGAAAGAGAAGCAGTCTGTTCCAACACTTCAATTCACTATGCGAAGTGAATGGAGTGTTGCTTCACTTTCTAAATGCTGTCCTTTCAGAGAAAATCACTTTCGTTTGAAAGTTCCTTAAGATACTTGCATGCATTCACCAGCAACTCACATGCATTTCTCTGAAAGAGAAGCAGTCTGTTCCAACACTTCAATTCACTGTGCGAAGTGAATGGAGTGTTGCTTCTCTTTCTAAATGCTGTACTTTCAGAGAAAATCACTTTCCTTTGAAAGTGCCTTAAGCTACTTACAAGCATTCACCAGCAGCTCACATGAGTTTCTCTGAAAGAGAAGCAGTCTGTTGCAACATTTCAATTCACGGTGCGAAGTGAATGGAGTGTTTATTCACTTTCTAAATGCTGTACTTTCAGAGAAAATCACTGTCCTTTGAAACTGCCTTAAGCTACTTACAAGCATTCACCAGCATCTCACATGCCTTTCTCTGAAAGTGAGGCAGTCTGTTCCAACACTTCAATTCATTGTGCGAAGTGACTGGAGTGTTACTTCACTTTCTAAATGCTGTAATTTCAGAGAAAATCACTTTCCTATGAAAGTGCCTTAAGCTACTTACAAGTATTCACCAGCAACTCACATGAGTTTCTCTGAAAGAGAAGCAGTCTGTTCAAACACTTCAATTCACTGTGCGAAGTGAATGGAGTGTTGCTTCACGTTCTAAATGCTGTAATTTCAGAGAAAATCACTTTCCTATGAAAGTGCCTTAAGCTACTTACAAGTATTCACCAGCAACTCACATGAGTTTCTCTGAAAGATAAGCAGTCTGTTCCAACACTTCAATTCACTGTGCGAAGTGAATGTGTTGTTGTTTCACTTTCTAAATGCTGTACTTTCAGAGAAAACCACTTTCCTTTGAAACTGCCTTAAGCTACTTACAAGCATTCACCAGCAACTCACATACATTTCTCTGAAAGAGAAGCAGTCTGTTCCACACTTCAATTCACTGTGTGAAGTGAATGGAGTGTTGCTTCACTTTCTAAATGCTGTACTTTCAGAGAAAATCACTTTCCTTTGAAACTGCCTTAAGCTACTTGCAAGCATTCATCAGCAACTCACATACATTTCTCTGAAAGAGAAGCAGTCTGTTCCACACTTCAATTCACTGTGCGAAGGGAATGGAGAGTTGTTTCACTTTCTAAATGCTGTACTTTCAGAGAAAATCACTTTCCTTTGAAAGTGCCTTAAGCTACTTACAAGCATTCACGAGCAACTCAGAATCATTTTTCTGAAAGAGAAGCAGTCTGTTCCAACACTTTAATTAACTGTGCGAAGTGAATGGAGTGTTCCTTCACTTTCTAAATGCTGTACTTTCAGAGACAATCACTTTCCTTTATAAGTGCCTTAAGCTACTTACAAGCATTCACGAGCAACTCAGAATCATTTTTCTGAAAGAGAAGCAGTCTGTTCCAACACTTCAATTCACTGTGCGAAATGAATGTAGTGTTGCTTCACTTTCTAAATGTTGTACTTTCAGAGAAAATCAGTTTCTTTGAAAGTGCCTTAAGCTACTTACAAGCAGTTTGTAGAAACTCACATGCATTTCTCTGAAAGAGAAGCAGTCTGTTCCAACACTTCAATTCACTGTGCGAAGTGAATGGAGTGTTACCTCTCTTTCTAAATGCTGTAGTTACTGAGATAATCACTTATCGTTGAAAGTGCCTTAAGCTACTTACTAGCATTCACCAGCAACTCACATGAGTTTCTCCCAAAGAGAAGCTGTCTGTTCCAACACTTCAATTCACTGTATGAAGTGAATAGAGTGTTACTTCACTTTCTAAATGCTGTACTTTCAGAGAAAATCACTTTCTTTGAAAGTGCCTTAAGGTTCTTACAAACATTCACCAGCAAATCCCATGAGTTTCTCTGAAAGAGAGGCAGTCTGTTCCAACACTTCAATTCACTGTCTGAAGTGAATGGAGAGTTGCTTCACTTTCTAAATGCTGTAGTTACAGAGATAATCACTTTCCTTTGAAAGTGCTTTAAGCTACTTACAAGCATTCACCTTCATTTCACATGCGTTTCTCTGAAAGAGAAGTAGTCTGTTCCAACACTTCAATTCACTGTGCAAAGTGAATGGAGTGTTGTTTAACTTTCTAAATGCTGTACATACAGCGATAATCACTTTCCTTTGAAAGTGCCTTAAGCTACTTACAAGCATTCACCAGCAACTCACATGAGTTTCTCTGAAAGAGAAGCAGTCTGTTCCAACACTTCAATTCACTGTGGGAAGTGAATCGAGTGTTGTTTCACTTTCTAAATGCTGTATTTTCAGAGAAAATCACTTTCCTTTGAAAGTGCCTTAAGCTACTTACAAGCATTCATCAGCAACTCACATGAGTTTCTCTGAAATAGAGGCAGTCTGTTCCAACACTTCAATTCACTCTGCGAAGAGAATGGAGTGTTGCTTCACTTTCTAAATGCTGTCCTTTCAGAGAAAATCACTTTACTTTGAAACTCCCTTAAGCTAATTAAAAGCATTCACCAGCAACTCACATGAGTTTCTCTGAAAGAGAAGCAGTCTGTTGCAACATTTCAATTCACTGTGCGAAGTGAATGGAGTGTTTATATACTATCTAAATGCTGTACTTTCAGAGAAAATCACTTTCTTTGAAAGTGCCTTATGCTAATTACAAGCATTCACCAGCAACTCACATGAGTTTCTCCTAAAGGGAAGCAGTCAGTTCCAACACTACAATTCATTGTCCAAAGTGAATGGAGTCTTACTTCACTTTCTAAATGCTGTGGTTACAGAGAAAAACACTATCCTTTGAAAGTGCCTTAAGCTACTTACAAGCTTTCACCAGCAACACACATGCATTTCTGTGAAAGACAAGCAGTCTGTTCCAACAATTCAATTCACTGTGCGAAGTGAATGGAGTGTTGCTTCACTTTCTAAATTCTGTACTTTCAGAGAAAATCACTTTCTTTTGAATGTGCCTTAAGCTAATTGGAAGCATTCACAAGAAACTCAAATGCGTTTCTCTGAAAGAGAAGAAGTCTGTCCCAACATTTCAATTCACTGTGCGAAGTGAATGGAGTGATGCTTCACTTTCTAAATGCTATACTTTCAGAGAAAATCACTTTCCTTTGAAAGTGCCTTAAGCTACTTACAAGCATTCACAAGCAACTCACATAATTTCTCTGAAAGAGAAGCAGTCTGTTCCAACAATTCAATTCACTGTGCGAAGTGAATGGAGTGATGCTTCACTTTCTAAATGCTATACTTTCAGAGAAAATCACTTTACTTTCAAAGTACCTAAAGTTACTTACAAGCATTCACCAGCAACTCACATGAGTTTCTCTGAAAGAGAAGCAGTCTGTTCCAACACTTCAATTCACTGTGCGAAGTGAATGGCGTGTTGCTTCACTTTCTAAATGCTGTAGTTACTGAGATAATCAATTATATTTGAAAGTGCCTTAAGCTACTTACAAGCATTCAAGAGCAACTCACATGAGTTTCTCTGAAAGAGAAGCTGTCTGTTCCAACACTTCAATTCACTGTGTGAAGTGAATAGAGTGTTACTTCACTTTCTATGCTGTACTTTCAGAGAAAATCACTTTCTTTGAAAGTGCCTTAAGGTTCTTACAAACATTCACCAGCAAATCCCATGAGTTTCTCTGAAAGAGAGGCAGTCTGTTCCAACACTTCAATTCACTGTCTGAAGTGAATGTGTTGTTGTTTCACTTTCTAAATGCTGTACTTTCAGAGAAAATCACTTTCCTTTGAAACTGCCTTAAGCTACTTGCAAGCATTCTCCAGCAACTCACATGCATTTCTGTGAAAGAGAAGGAGTCTGTTGAACATTTCAATTCACTGTGCAAAGTGAATGGAGTGTTGCTTCACTTTCTAAATGCTCTACTTTCAGAGAAAATCACTTTCTTTGAAAGTGCCTTAAGCTAATTAAAAGCATTCACCAGCAACTCACATGCATTTCTCTGAAAGAGAAGCAGTCTGTTCCAACACTTCAATTCACTGTGCGAATTGAATGGATTGTTGCTTCACTTTCTCAATGCTGTACTTTCAGAGAAAAACACTTTCCTTTGAAGCTGCCTTAAGCTACTTGCAAGCATTCTCTAGCAACTCACATGCATTTATCTGAAAGAGAAGGAGTCTGTTCCAACATTTCAATTCACTGTGCGAAGTGAATGGAGTGTTGCTTCACTTTCTCAATGCTGTACTTTCAGAGAAAAACCCTTTCCTTTGAAACTGCCTTAAGCTACTTACACGCATTCACCAGCAACTCACATGCGTTTCTCTGAAAGAGAAGCAGTCTGTTCCAACACTTCAATTCACTGTGCGAAGTGAATGGAGTGTTGCGTCACTTTCTAAATATTGTACTTTCTGAGAAAATCACTTTCCTTTGAAACTGCCTTAAGCTACTTACAAGCATTCACTAGCAACTCACATGAGTTTCTCTGAAAGAGAAGCAGTCTGTTCCAACACATCAATTCACTGTGTGAAGTGAATGGAATGTTGATTCACTTTCTAAATGCTGTACTTTCAGAGAATATCACTTTCCTTTGAAACTGCCTTAAGCAACTTGCAAGCATTCACCAGGAACTCACATGAGTTTCTCTGAAAGAGAAGCAGTCTGTTCCAACACTTCAATTCACTGTGCGAAGTGACTGGAGTGTTACTTCACTTTCTAAATGCTGTACTTTCAGAGAAAATCACTTTCCTTTGATACTGCCTTAAGCTACTTACATGCGTTCACAAGAAACTCACATGCGTTTCTCTGAAAGAGAAGCAGTCTGTTCCAACACTTCAATTCACTGGGCAAAGTGAATGGAGTGTTGCTTCATTTTCTAAATGCTGTACTTTCAGAGAAAATCACTTTCCTTTGAAAGTTCCTTAAGCTACCTACAAGCATTCACCAGCAACTCACATGAGTTTCTCTGAAAGAGACGCAGTCTGTTCCAACACTTCAATTCACAGTGCAAAGTGAATGGAGTGTTGCTTCACTTTCTAAATGCTGTACTTTCAGAGAAAATCACTTTCCTTTGAAACAGCCTTAAACTACTTACAAGCATTCACCAGCAACTCACATGAGTTTCTCTGAAAGAGAAGCAGTCTGTTCCAACATTTCAATTCACTGTGCGAAGTGAATGGAGTGTTGCTTCACTTTCTAAATGCTGTCCTTTCAGAGAAAATCACTTTCTTTTGAAACTGCCTGAAGCAACTTTCAAGCATTCACACAAAACTCACATCTGTTTCTCTGAAAGAGAAACAGTCTGTTCCAACACTTCAATTCACTGTGCGAAGTGAATAGAGTGTTCCATCACATTCTAAATGCTGTAGTTTCAGAGAAAATCACTTTCCTTTGAAAGTCCCTTAAGCTACTTACAAGCATTTATCAGCAACTCACATGCATTTCTCTGAAAGAGAAGCAGTCTCTTCCAAAACTTCAATTCACTGTGCGAAGTGAATGGAGTGTTGCTTCACTTTCTAAATGCTCTCCTTTTAGAGAAAATCACCTTCTTTTGAAACTGCCTTAAGCTACTTACAAGCATTCACAAGAAACTGACATCTGCTTCTCTGAAAGAGAAACAGTCTGTTGCAACACTTCAAATCACTGTGCGAAATGAATGGAGTGTTGCTCCACTTTCTAAATGCTGTCCTTTCAGAGAAAATCACTTTCCTTTGTAAGTGCCTTAAGCTAATTACAAGCATTCACATGAAACTAACTTGCGTTTCTCTGAAAGAGAAGCAGTCTGTTCCAATACTTCAACTCACTGTGTGAAGTGAATGGAGTGTTGCTTCACTTTCTAAATGCTGTACTTTCAAAGAAAATCACTTTCCTTTGAAACTGCCTTAATCTACTTACAAGCATTCACCAGCAACTCACATGAGTTTCTCTGAAAGAGAAACAGTCTGTTCCAACACTTCAATTCACTGTGCGAAGTGACTGGAGTGTTACTTCACTTTCTAAATGCTGTACTTTCAGAGAAAATCACTTTCCTTTGATACTGTCTTAAGCTACTTACATGCGTTCACAAGAAACTCACATGCGTTTCTCTGAAAGAGAAGCAGTCTGTTCCAACACTTCAATTCACAGTGCGAAGTGAATGGAGTGTTGCTTCCTTTTCTAAATGCTGTACTTTCAGGGAAAATCACTTTCCTTTGAAAGTTCCTTAAGCTACCTACAAGCATTCACCAGCAACTCACATGAGTTTCTCTGAAAGAGACGCAGTCTGTTCCAACACTTCAATTCACTGTGAAAAGTGAATGGAGTGTTGCTTCACTTTCTAAATGCTGTACTTTCAAAGAAAATCACTTTCCTTTGAAACAGCCTTAAACTATTTACAAGCATTCACCAGCAACTCACATGAGTTTCTCTGAAAGAGAAGCAGTCTGTTCCAACAATTCAATTCACTGTGCGAAGTGAATGGAGTGATGCTTCAGTTTCCAAATGCTATACTTTCAGAGAAAATCACTTTCCGTTCAAAGTACCTTAAGTTACTTACAAGCATTCACCAGCAACTCACATGAGTTTCTCTGAAAGAGAAGCAGTCTGTTCCAATACTTCAATTCACAGTGCGAAGTGAATGTGTTGTTGTTTCACTTTCTAAATGCTGTACTTTCAGAGAAAATCACTTTCCTTTGAAAGTGCGTTAAGCTACTCACATGCATTTACCAGCAACTCACATGCATTTCTCTGAAAGAGAAGCAGTCTGTTCCAACACTTCAATTCACTGTGCAAAGTGAATGGAGTGTTGCTTCACTTTCTAAATGCTGTCCTTTCAGAGAAAATCACTTTCGTTTGAAAGTTCCTTAAGATACTTGCATGCATTCACCAGCAACTCACATGCATTTCTCTGAAAGAGAAGCAGTCTGTTCCAACAATTCAATTCACTGTGCGAAGTGAATGGAGTGTTGCTTCACTTTCTAAATGCTGTACTTTCAGAGAAAATCACTTTCCTTTGAAAGTGCCTTAAGCTACATGCAAGCATTCACCAGCAACTCACATGAGTTTCTCTGAAAGAGAAGCAGTCTGTTGCAACATTTCAATTCACGGTGCGAAGTGAATGGAGTGTTTATTCACTTTCTAAATGCTGTCCTTTCAGAGAAAATCACTTTCCTTTGAAAGTGCCATAAGCTACTTACAAGCATTCACCAGCAACTCACATGAGTTTCTCTGAAAGAAAAGCAGTCTGTTCCAACAATTCAATTCACTGTGCGAAGTGAATGGAGTGATGCTTCACTTTCTAAATGCTATAATTTCAGAGAAAATCACTTTCCTTTGAAAGTGCCTTAAGCTACTCACATGAATTTACCAGCAACTCACATGCATTTCTCTGAAAGAGAAGCAGTCTGTTCCAACACTTCAATTCACTGTGCAAAGTGAATGGAGTGTTGCTTCACTTTCTAAATGCTGTCCTTTCAGAGAAAATCACTTTCTTTGAAAGTGCCTTAAGCTACTTACAAGCATTCACCAGCAACTCACATGAGTTTCTCCGAAAGAGAGGCAGCCTATTCCAACACTTCAATTCACTGTGGGAAGTGAATGGAGTGTTGCTTCACTTTCTAAATTCTCTCCTTTTAGAGAAAATCACTTTCCTTTGAAACAGCCTTAAACTACTTACAAGCATTCACCAGCAACTCACATGAGTTTCTCTGAAAGAGAAGCAGTCTGTTCCAACTCTTAAATTCACTGTGCGAAGAGAATGGAGTGTTGCGTCACTTTTTAAATGCTGTACTTTCAGAGAAAATCTCTTTCCTTTCAAAATACCTTAAGCTACTTACAAGCATTCACCAGCAATTCACATGAGTTTCTCTGAAAGAAAAGCAGTCTGTTCCAACACTTCAATTCACTGTGCAAAGTGAATGGAGTGTTGCTTCACTTTCTAAATGCTGTACTTTCAGAGAAAATCACTTTCCTTTGACACTGCCTTAAGCTACTTACAAGGATTCACCAGCAACTCACATGAGTTTCTCTGAAAGAGAAGCAGTCTGTTCCAACACTTCAATTCACTGTGAGAATTGAATGGAGTGTTGCGTCACTTTCTAAATCCTGTACTTTCAGAGAAAATCACTTTCCTTTGTAACTGCCTTAAGCTACATACAAGCATTCACCAGCTACTCACATGAGTTTCTCTGAAAGAGAAGCTTTCTGTTCCAACACTTCAATTCACTGTGCGAAGTGAATGTGTTGTGGTTTCACTTTCTAAATGCTGTACTTTGAGAGAAAATCACTCTTCTTTGAAAGTGCCTTAAGTTACTTACAAGCATTCACCAACAACTCTCATGCATTACTCTGAAAGAGAAGCTGTCTGTTCCAACACTTCAATTCAATGTGCGAAGTGAATGGAGTGTTGCTTCACTTTCTAAATGCTGTCCTTTCAGAGAAAATCACTTTCGTTTGAAAGTTCCTTAAGATACTTGCATGCATTCACCAGCAACTCACATGCATTTCTCTGAAAGAGAAGCAGTCTGTTCCAACAATTCAATTCACTGTGCGAAGTGAATGGAGTGTTGCTTCACTTTCTAAATGCTCTACTTTCAGAGAAAATCACTTTCTTTGAAAGTTCCTTAAGCTAATTAAAAGCATCACCAGCAACTCACATGAGTTTCTCTGAAAGAGAAGCAGTCTGTTCCAACACTTCAATTCACTGTGCGAAGTGAATGGAGTGTTGCTTCACTTTCTAAATGCTGTACTTTCAGAGAAAATCGCTTTCCTTTTAAAGTGTCTTCATCTAATTACAAACATTCACAAGAAACTCACATGCATTTCATGAAGAAAAGCAGTCTGTTCCAACACTTCAATTCACTGTGCGAATTGAATAGATTGTTGCTTCACTATCTCAATGCCGTTCTTTCAGAGAAAATCACTTTCCTTTGAAAGTGCCTTAAGCTACTTACAAGCATTTTGTAGAAACTCAAATGCGTTTCTCTGAAAGAGAAGAATTCTGTCCCAACATTTCAATTCACTGTGCGAAGAGAATGGAGTGTTGCTTCACTTTCTAAATTCTGTACTTTCAGAGAAAATCACTTTCCTTTGAAAGTGCCTTAAGCTAATTGGAAGCATTCACAAGAAACTCTCATGCATGTCTCGGAAAGAGAAGCCGTCTGTTCCAACACTTCAATTCACTGTGCGAAGTGAATGGAGTGTTGCTTCACTTTCTAAATGCTGTCCTTTCAGAGAAAATCTCTTTCCTTTGAAAGTGCCATAAGCTACTTACAAGCATTCACCAGCAACTCACATGAATTTCTCTGAAAGAGAAGCAGTCTGTTCCAACAATTCAATTCACTGTGCGAAGTGAATGTAGTGATGCTTCACTTTCTAAATGCTGTACTTTCAGAGAAAATCACTTTCCTTTCAAGTACCTTAAGTTACTTACAAGCATTCACCAGCAACTCACATGAGTTTCTCTGAACGAGAAGCAGTCTGTTCCAATACTTCAATTCACTGTGCGAAGTGAATGTGTTGTTGTTTCACTTTCTAAAAGCTGTACTTTCAGAGAAAATCACTTTCCGTTGAAAGTGCCTTAAGCTACTCACATGCATTTACCAGCAACTCACATGCATTTCTCTGAAAGAGAAGCAGTCTGTTCCTACACTTCAATTCACTGTGCGAAGTGAATGGAGTGTTGCTTCACTTTCTAAATGCTGTACTTTCAGAGAAAATCACTTTCCTTTGAAACTGTCTTAGGCTACTTTCAAGCATTCACCAGCAACTCAATTACATTTCTCTGAAAGAGAAGCAGTATGTTCCAACACTTCAATTCACTGTGCGAAATGAATGAAGTGTTGCTTCACTTTCTAAATGCTGTACTTTCAGAGAAAATCTCTTTCCTTTGAAACTGCCTTAAGCTACTTATAAGCATTCATCAGCGACTCACATGAGTTTCTCTGAAAGACAAGCTGTCTGTTCCAACACTTCAATTCACTGTGCGAAGTGAATGTGTTGTTGTTATACTTTCTAAATGCTGTACTTTCAGAGAAAATCACTTTCGTTTGAAACTGCCTTAAGCTACTTGCAAGCATTCTACAGCAACTCACATGCATTTCTCTGAATGAGAAGGAGTCTGTTCCAACATTTCAATTAACTGTGCGAAGTGAATGGAGTGTTGCTTCACTTTCTAAATGCTCTACTTTCAGAGAAAATCACTTTCTTTGAAAGTGCCTTAAGCTAATTAAAAGCATTCACAAGCAACTCACATGAGTTTCTCTGAAAGAGAAGCAGTCTGTTCCAACACTTCAATTCACTGTGCGAAGTGAATGGAGTGTTGCTTCACTTTCTAAATGCTGTACTTTCAGAGAAAATCGCTTTCCTTTTAAAGTGTCTTAATCTAATTACAAACATTCACAAGAAACTCACATGCATTTCATGAAGAAAAGCAGTCTGTTCCAACACTTCAATTCAATGTGCGAAGTGAATGGAGTGTTGATTCACATTCTAAATGCTGTACTTTCAGAAAAAATCACTTTCCTTTGACACTGCCTTAAGCTACCTACAAGCATTCCCCAGCATCTCACATGCATTTCTCTGAAAGAGAAGCAGTCTGTTCCAACACTTCAATTCACTGTGCGAAGTCAATGGAGTGTTACTTCACTTTCTAAATACTGTAGTTACAGAGAAAATCATTTTCCTTTGAATGTGCCTTAAGTTACTTACAAGCATTCACAAGAAACTCACATGCGTTTCTCTGAAAGAGAAGCAGTCTGTTCCAACACTTCAATTCACTGTACAAAGTGAATGGAGTGTTACTTCACTTTCTAAGTGCTGTACTTTCAGAAAAAATCACTTTCCTTTGAAACTGCCTTAAGCTACTTAAAGGCATTCACCAGGAACTCACATGAGTTTCTCTGAAAGAGAAGCAGTCTGTTCCAACACTTCAATTCACTGTGCGAAGTGACTGGAGTGTTACTTCACTTTCTAAATGCTGTACTTTCAGAGAAAATCCCTTTCCTTTGATACTGCCTTAAGCTATTTACAAGCGTTCACTAGAAACTCACATGCGTTTCTCTGAAAGAGAAGCAGTCTGTTCCAACAATTCAATTCACTGTGCGAAGTGAATGGAGTGTTGCTTCACTTTCTAAATGCTGTACTTTCAGAGAAAATCACTTTCCTTTGAAAGTGCCTTAAGCTACTTACAAGCATTCACCAGCAACTCACATACATTTGTCTGAAAGACAAGCAGTCTGTTCCAACACTTCATTTCACTGTGCGATCTGAATGGAGTGTTGCTTAACTTTCTAAATGCTGTACTTTCAGAGAAAATCACTTTCCTTTGAAACTGTCTTAGGCTACTTTCAAGCATTCACCAGCAACTCACATGACTTTCCCTGAAAGAGAAGCAGTCTGTTCCAACACTTCAATTTACTGTGTGAACTGAATGGAGTGTTGCTTAACTTTCTAAATGCTGTAATTTCAGAGAAAATCACTTTCCTTTGAAACTGCCTTAAGCTACTTACAAGCATTCACCAACAACTCACATACATTTCTCTGAAAGAGAAGCAGTTTGTTCCAACACTTCAATTCACTGTGCGAAATGAATGGAGTGTTGATTCACTTTCTAAATGCTGTACATTCAGAGAAAATCACTTTCCTTTGAAAGTGCCTTAAGCTAGTAACAAGCATTCACCAGCAACTCACATGAGTTTCTCTGAAATAGAAGCAGTCTGTTCCAACAATTCACTTCACTGTGCGAAGTGAATGGAGTGCTGCTTCACTTTTTAAATGCTTTACTTTCAGAGAAAATCACTTTCCTTTCAAAGTACCTTAAGCTACAAACAAGCATTCACCAGCAACTCACTTGAGTTTCTAGGAAAGAGAAGCAGTCTGTTCCAACACTTCAATTCACTGTGCGAAGTGAATGTGTTGTTGTTATACTTTCTAAAAGCTGTACTTTCAGTGAAAATCACTTTCCTTTGAAACTGCCTTAAGCTACTTGCAAGCATTCTCCAGCAACTCACATGCATTTCTCTGAATGAGAAGGAGTCTGTTCCAACATTTCTATTCACTGTGCGAAGTGAATGGAGTGTTGCTTCACTTTCTAAATGCTCTACTTTCAGAGAAAATCACTTTCTTTGAAAGTGCCTTAAGCTAATTAAAAGCATTCACCAGCAACTCACATGAGTTTCTCTGAAAGAGAAGCTGTCTGTTCCAACACTTCAATTCACTGTGCGAAGTGAATGTGTTGTTGTTTCACTTTCTAAATGCTGTACTTTGAGAGAAAATCACTCTTCTTTGAAAGTGCCTTAAGTAACTTACAAGCATTCACCAACAACTCTCATGCATTACTCTGAAAGAGAAGCAGTCTGTTCCAACACTTCAATTCAATGTGCGAAGTGAATGGAGTGTTGCTTCACTTTCTAAATGCTGTTGTTACAGAGATAATCACTTTTTTTTGAAACTGCCTTAAGCTACCTACAAGCCTTCAACAGCAACTCACATGCATTTCTCTGAAAGAGAAGCAGTCTGTTCCACCACTTCAAATCATTGTGCGAAGTTAATGGAGTGTTGCTTCACTTTCTAAATGCTGTACTTTCAGAGAAAATCACTTCCCTTTGAATGTGCCTTAAGCTACTTACAAGCATTCAACAGCAACTCACATGAGTGTCTCTGAAAGAGAAGCAGTCTGTTCCAACTCTTCAATTCACTGTGCGAAGTGAATGGAGTGTTGCGTCACTTTCTAAATGCTGTACTTTCAGAGAAAATCACTTTCCTTTCAAAGTACCTTAAGCTACTTACAAGCATTCACCAGCAACTCACATGAGTTTCTCTGAAAGAGAAGCAGTCTGTTCCAACACTTCAATTCATTGTGCGAAGTGAATGTGTTGTTGTTTCACTTTCTAAATGCTGTACTTTCAGAGAAAATCACTTTCCTTTGAAACTGCCTTAAGCTACTTACAAGTATTTACCAGCAACTCACATGCATTTCTCTGAAAAAAAGGAGTCTGTTCCAACACTTCAATTCACTGTGCAAAGTGAATGGATTGTTGCTTCACTTTGTAAATGCTGTAGTTACAGAGATAATCACTTTCTATTGAAACTGACTTAAGGTACTTACAAGCATTCACCAGCAAATCACATGAGTTTCTCTGAAAGAGAAGCATTCTTTTCCAACACTTCAATTCACTGTGCGAGGTGAATGGAGTGTTGCTTCACTTTCTAAGTGCTGTACTTTCAGAGAAAATCACTTCCTTTTGATACTGCCTTAAGATACTTACAAGCATTCACCAGCAAATCGCATGCATTTCTCTAAAAGAGAAGCAGTCTGTCCCAACTCTTCAATTCACTGTGTGAAGTGAATGGAGTGTTGCTTCACTTTCTAAGTGCTGTACTTTTAGAGAAAATCACTTTCTTTGAAAGTGGCTTAAGCTACTTACAAGCATTCACCAGCAACTCACATGAGTTTCTCTGAAAGAGAAGCAGTCTGTTCCAACACTTCAATTCACTGGGCAAAGTGAATGGAGTGTTGATTCACTTTCTAAATGCTGTACATTCAGAGAAAATCACTTTCCTTTGAAAGTGCCTTAAGCTAATAACAAGCATTCACCAGCAACTCACATGAGTTTCTCTGAAATAGAAGCAGTCTGTTCCAACACTTCAATTCACTGTGCGAAGTGAATGGAGTGCTGCTTCACTTTCTAAATGCTTTACTTTCAGAGAACATCACTTTCCTTTCAAAGTACCTTAAGCTACAAACAAGCATTCACCAGCAACTCACTTGACTTTCTAGGAAAGAGAAGCAGTCGGTTCCAACACTTCAATTCACTGTGCGAAGTGAATGTGTTGTTGTTATACTTTCTAAATGCTGTACTTTCAGTGAAAATCACTTTCCTTTGAAACTGCCTTAAGCTACTTGCAAGCATTCTCCAGCAACTCACATGCATTTCTCTGAATGAGAAGGAGTCTGTTCCAACATTTCTATTCACTGTGCGAAGTGAATGGAGTGTTGCTTCACTTTCTAAATGCTCTACTTTCAGAGAAAATCACTTTCTTTGAAAGTGCCTTAAGCTAATTAAAAGCATTCACCAGCAACTCACATGAGTTTCTCTGAAAGAGAAGCAGTCTGTTCCAACACTTCAATTCACTGTGCGAAGTGAATGGAGTGTTGCTTCACTTTCTAAATGCTGTACTTTCAGAGAAAATCGCTTTCCTTTTAAAGTGTCTTAATCTAATTACAAACATTCACAAGAAACTCACATGCATTTCATGAAGAAAAGCAGTGTGTTCCAACACTTCAATTCACTGTGCGAATTGAATAGATTGTTGCTTCACTGTCTCAATGCCGTACTTTCAGAGAAAATCACTTTCCTTTGAAAGTGCCTTAAGCTACTTACAAGCATTTTGTAGAAACTCAAAAGCGTTTCTCTGAAAGAGAAGAATTCTGTCCCAACATTTCAATTCACTGTGCGAAGAGAATGGAGTGTTGCTTCACTTTCTAAATTCTGTACTTTCAGAGAAAATCACTTTCCTTTGAAAGTGCCTTAAGCTAATTGGAAGCATTCACAAGAAACTCTCATGCATGTCTCGGAAAGAGAAGCCGTCTGTTCCAACACTTCAATTCACTGTGCGACTTGAATGGAGTGTTGCTTCACTTTCTAAATGCTGTCCTTTCAGAGAAAATCTCTTTCCTTTGAAAGTGCCATAAGCTACTTACAAGCATTCACCAGCAACTCACATGAATTTCTCTGAAAGAGAAGCAGTCTGTTCCAACAATTCAATTCACTGTGCGAAGTGAATGGAGTGATGCTTCACTTTCTAAATGCTGTCCTTTCAGAGAAAATCACTTTCCTTTCAAGTACCTTAAGTTACTTACAAGCATTCACCAGCAACTCACATGAGTTTCTCTGAACGAGAAGCAGTCTGTTCCAATACTTCAATTCACTGTGCGAAGTGAATGTGTTGTTGTTTCACTTTCTAAAAGCTGTACTTTCAGAGAAAATCACTTTCCGTTGAAAGTGCCTTAAGCTACTCACATGCATTTACCAGCAACTCACATGCATTTCTCTGAAAGAGAAGCAGTCTGTTCCAACACTTCAATTCACTGTGCGAAGTGAATGGAGTGTTGCTTCACTTTCTAAATGCTGTCTTTTCAGAGAAAATCACTTTCCTTTGAAAGTTCCTTAAGATACTTGCATGCATTCACCAGCAACTCACATGCATTTCTCTGATAGAGAAGCAGTCTGTTCCTACACTTCAATTCACTGTGCGAAGTGAATGGAGTGTTGCTTCACTTTCTAAATGCTGTACTTTCAGAGAAAATCACTTTCCTTTGAAACTGTCTTAGGCTACTTTCAAGCATTCACCAGCAACTCAATTACATTTCTCTGAAAGAGAAGCAGTTTGTTCCAACACTTCAATTCACTGTGCGAAATGAATGAAGTGTTGCTTCACTTTCTAAATGCTGTACTTTCAGAGAAAATCTCTTTCCTTTGAAATTGCCTTAAGCTACTTATAAGCATTCATCAGCGACTCACATGAGTTTCTCTGATAGACAAGCTGTCTGTTCCAACACTTCAATTCACTGTGCGAAGTGAATGTGTTCTTGTTATACTTTCTAAATGCTGTACTTTCAGTGAAAATCACTTTCGTTTGAAACTGCCTTAAGCTACTTGCAAGCATTCTACAGCAACTCACATGCATTTCTCTGAATGAGAAGGAGTCTGTTCCAACATTTCAATTAACTGTGCGAAGTGAATGGAGTGTTGCTTCACTTTCTAAATGCTCTACTTTCAGAGAAAATCACTTTCTTTGAAAGTGCCTTAAGCTAATTAAAAGCATTCACCAGCAACTCACATGAGTTTCTCTGAAAGAGAAGCAGTCTGTTCCAACACTTCAATTCACTGTGCGAAGTGAATGGAGTGTTGCTTCACTTTCTAAATGCTGTACTTTCAGAGAAAATCGCTTTCCTTTTAAAGTGTCTTAATCTAATTACAAACATTCACAAGAAACTCACATGCATTTCATGAAGAAAAGCAGTCTGTTCCAACACTTCAATTCAATGTGCGAAGTGAATGGAGTGTTGATTCACTTTCTAAATGCTGTACTTTCAGAAAAAATCACTTTCCTTTGACACTGCCTTAAGCTACCTACAAGCATTCACCAGCATCTCACATGCATTTCTCTGAAAGAGAAGCAGTCTGTTCCAACACTTCAGTTCACTGTGCGAAGTCAATGGAGTGTTACTTCACTTTCTAAATACTGCAGTTACAGAGAAAATCATTTTCCTTTGAATGTGCCTTAAGTTACTTACAAGCATTCACAAGAAACTAACATGCGTTTCTCTGAAAGAGAAGCAGTCTGTTCCAACACTTCAATTCACTGTACAAAGTGAATGGAGTGTTACTTCACTTTCTAAGTGCTGTACTTTCAGAAAAAATCACTTTCCTTTGAAACTGCCTTAAGCTACTTAAAGGCATTCACCAGGAACTCACATGAGTTTCTCTGAAAGAGAAGCAGTCTGTTCCAACACTTCAATTCACTGTACAAAGTGACTGGACTGTTACTTCACTTTCTAAATGCTGTACTTTCAGAGAAAATCACTTTCCTTTGATACTGCCTTAAGCTATTTACAAGCGTTCACTAGAAACTCACATGCGTTTCTCTGAAAGAGAAGCAGTCTGTTCCAACAGTTCAATTCACTGTGCGAAGTGAATGGAGTGTTGCTTCACTTTCTAAATGCTGTACTTTCAGAGAAAATCACTTTCCTTTGAAAGTGCCTTAAGCTACTTACAAGCATTCACCAGCAACTCATATACATTTGTCTGAAAGACAAGCAGTCTGTTCCAACACTTCATTTCACTGTGCGAACTGAATGGAGTGTTGCTTAACTTTCTAAATGCTGTACTTTCAGAGAAAATCACTTTCCTTTGAAACTGTCTTAGGCTACTTTCAAGCATTCACCAGCAACTCACATGACTTTCCCTGAAAGGGAAGCAGTCTGTTCCAACACTTCAATTTACTGTGTGAACTGAATGGAGTGTTGCTTAACTTTCTAAATGCTGTACTTTCAGAGAAAATCACTTTCCTTTGTAACTGCCTTAAGCTACTTACAAGCATTCACCAACAACTCACATACATTTCTCTGAAAGAGAAGCAGTTTGTTCCAACACTTCAATTCACTGTGCGAAATGAATGAAGTGTTGCTTCACTTTCTAAATGCTGTACTTTCAGAGAAAATCACTTTCCTTTGAAACTGCCTTTAGCTACTTATAAGTATTCATCAGGAACTCACATGAGTTTCTCTGAAAGAGAAGCAGTCTGTTCCAACACTTCAATTCACTGTGCAAGGTGAATGGAGTGTTGCTTCACCTTCTAAACGCTGTACTTTCAGAGAAAATCACTTTCCTTTGAAACTGCCTTAAGCTACTTACAAGCATTCACCAGCTACTCACATGAGTTTCTCTGAAAGAGAAGCTGTCTGTTCCAACACTTCAATTCACTGTGCGAAGTGAATGTGTTGTTGTTTCACTTTCTAAATGCTGTACTTTGAGAGAAAATCACTCTTTTTGAAAGTGCCTTAAGTAACTTACAAGCATTCACCAACAACTCTCATGCATTACTCTGAAAGAGAAGCAGTCTGTTCCAACACTTCAATTCAATGTGCGAAGTGAATGGAGTGTTGCTTCACTTTCTAAATGCTGTTGTTACAGAGATAATCACTTTTTTTTGAAACTGCCTTAAGCTACCTACAAGCCTTCACCAGCAACTCACATGAGTTTCTCTGAAAGATTAGCAGTCTGTTCCAACACTTCAAATCACTGTGCGAAGTTAATGGAGTGTTGCTTCACTTTCTAAATGCTGTACTTTCAGAAAAAATCACTTCCCTTTGAATGTGCCTTAAGCTACTTACAAGCATTCACCAGCAACTCACATGAGTGTCTCTGAAAGAGAAGCAGTCTGTTCCAACTCTTCAATTCACTGTGCGAAGTGAATGGAGTGTTGCGTCACTTTCTAAATGCTGTACTTTCCGAGAAAATCACTTTCCTTTCAAAGTACCTTAAGCTACTTACAAGCATTCACCAGCAAATCACATGAGTTTCTCTGAAAGAGAAGCAGTCTGTTCCAACACTTCAATTCATTGTGCGAAGTGAATGTGTTGTTGTTTCACTTTCTAAATGCTGTACTTTCAGAGAAAATCACTTTCCTTTGAAACTGCCTTAAGCTACTTACAAGTATTCACCAGCAACTCACATGCATTTCTCTGAAAACAAGCAGTCTGTTCCAACATATCAGTTCACTGTGCAAAGTGAATGGATTGTTGCTTCACTTTGTAAATGCTGTAGTTACAGAGATAATCACTTTCTATTGAAACTGACTTAAGGTACTTACAAGCATTCACCAGCAAATCACATGCGTTTCTCTGAAAGAAAAGCATTCTTTTCCAACACTTCAATTCACTGTGCGAGGTGAATGGAGTGTTGCTTTACTTTCTAAGTGCTGTACTCTCAGAGAGAATCACTTCCTTTTGAAACTGCCTTAAGCTACTTACAAGCATTCACCAGCAAATCGCATGCGGTTCTCTGAAAGAGAAGCAGTCTGTTCCAACACTTCAATTCACTGGGCAAAGTGAATGGAGTGTTGATTCACTTTCTAAATGCTGTACTTTCAGAGAAAATCACTTTCCTTTGAAAGTGCCTTAAGCTACTAAGAAGCCTTCACCAGGAACTCACATGAGTTTCTCTGAAAGAGAAGCAGTCTGTTCCAACACTTCAATTCAATGTGCGAAGTGAATGGAGTGTTGATTCACTTTCTAAATGCTGTACTTTCAGAAAAAATCACTTTCCTTTGACACTGCCTTAAGCTACCTACAAGCATTCACCAGCATCTCACATGCATTTCTCTGAAAGAGAAGCAGTCTGTTTCAACACATCAATTCACTGTGCGAAGTCAATGGAGTGTTACTTCACTTTCTAAATACTGTAGTTACAGAGAAAATCATTTTCCTTTGAATGTGCCTTAAGTTACTTACAAGATTCACAAGAAACTCACATGCATTTCTCTGAAAGAGAAGCAGTCTGTTCCAACACTTCAATTCACTGTGCAAAGTGAATGGAGTGTTACTTCACTTTCTAAATGCTGTACTTTCAGAAAAAATCACTTTCCTTTGAAACTGCCTTAAGATACTTACAAGCATTCACAAGAAACTAACATGCGTTTCTCTGAAAGAGAAGCAGTCTGTTCCAACACATCAATTCACTGTGTGAAGTGAATGGAATGTTGTTTCACTTTCTAAATGCTGTACTTTCAGAAAAAATCACTTTCCTTTGAATCTGCCTTAAGCTACTTACAAGCATTCACCAGGAACTCACATGAGTTTCTCTGAAAGAGAAGCAGTCTGTTCCAACACTTCAATTCATTGTGCGAAGTGAATGTGTTGTTGTTTCAATTTCTAAATGCTGTACTTTCAGAGAAAAACACTTTCCTTTGAAACTGCCTTAAGCTACTTACAAGCATTCACCAGCAACTCACATACATTTGTCTGAAAGAGAAGCAGTCTGTTCCAACACTTCATTTCACTGTGCGAACTGAATGGAGTGTTGCTTAACTTTCTAAATGCTGTACTTTCCGAGAAAATCACTTTCCTTTGAAACTGTCTTAGGCTACTTTCAAGCATTCACCAGCAACTCACATGACTTTCCCTGAAAGAGAAGCAGTCTGTTCCAACACTTCAATTTACTGTGCGAACTGAATGGAGTGTTGCTTAACTTTCTAAATGCTGTACTTTCAGAGAAAATCACTTTCCTTTGAAACTGCCTTAAGCTACTTACAAGCATTCACCAACAACTCACATACATTTCCCTGAAAGAGAAGCAGTCTGTTCCAACACTTCAATTCACTGTGCGAAGTGAATGGAGTGTTGCTTCACTTTCTAAGTGCTGTAATTTAGAGAAAATCACTTTCTTTGAAAGTGGCTTAAGCTACTTACAAGCATTCACCAGCAACTCACATTAGTTTCTCTGAAAGAGAAGCAGTCTGTTCCAACACTTCAATTCACTGGGCAAAGTGAATGGAGTGTTGATTCACTTTCTAAATGCTGTACTTTCAGAGAAAATCACTTTCCTTTGAAAGTGCCTTAAGCTACTAACAAGCATTCACCAGCAACTCACATGAGTTTCTCTGAAATAGAAGCAGTCTGTTCCAACACTTCAATTCACTGTGCGAAGTGAATGGAGTGCTGCTTCACTTTCTAAATGCTTTACTTTCAGAGAAAATCACTTTCCTTTCAAAGTACCTTAAGCTACAAACAAGCATTCACCAGCAACTCACTTGAGTTTCTAGGAAAGAGAAGCAGTCTGTTCCAACACTTCAATTCACTGTGCGAAGTGAATGTGTTGTTGTTATACTTTCTAAATGCTGTACTTTCAGTGAAAATCACTTTCCTTTGAAACTGCCTTAGGCTACTTGCAAGCATTCTCCAGCAACTCACATGCATTTCTCTGAATGAGAAGGAGTCTGTTCCAACATTTCTATTCACTTTGCGAAGTGAATGGAGTGTTGCTTCACTTTCTAAATGCTCTACTTTCAGAGAAAATCACTTTCTTTGAAAGTGCCTTAAGCTAATTAAAAGCATTCACCAGCAACTCACATGAGTTTCTCTGAAAGAGAAGCAGTCTGTTCCAACACTTCAATTCACTGTGCGAAGTGAATGGAGTGTTGCTTCACTTTCTAAATGCTGTACTTTCAGAGAAAATCGCTTTCCTTTTAAAGTGTCTTAATCTAATTACAAACATTCACAAGAAACTCACATGCATTTCATGAAGAAAAGCAGTGTGTTCCAACACTTCAATTCACTGTGCGAATTGAATAGATTGTGGCTTCACTGTCTCAATGCCGTACTTTCAGAGAAAATCACTTTCCTTTGAAAGTGCCTTAAGCTACTTACAAGCATTTTGTAGAAACTCAAATGCGTTTCTCTGAAAGAGAAGAATTCTGTCCCAACATTTCAATTCACTGTGCGAAGAGAATGGAGTGTTGCTTCACTTTCTAAATTCTGTACTTTCAGAGAAAATCACTTTACTTTGAAAGTGCCTTAAGCTAATTGGAAGCATTCACAAGAAACTCTCATGCATGTCTCGGAAAGAGAAGCCGTCTGTTCCAACACTTCAATTCACTGTGCGAAGTGAATGGAGTGTTGCTTCACTTTCTAAATGCTGTCCTTTCAGAGAAAATCTCTTTCCTTTGAAAGTGCCATAAGCTACTTACAAGCATTCACCAGCAACTCACATGAATTTCTCTGAAAGAGAAGCACTCTGTTCCAACAATTCAATTCACTGTGCGAAGTGAATGGAGTGATGCTTCACTTTCTAAATGCTGTACTTTCAGAGAAAATCACTTTCCTTTCAAGTACCTTAAGTTACTTACAAGCATTCACCAGCAACTCATATGAGTTTCTCTGAACGAGAGCAGTCTGTTCCAATACTTCAATTCACTGTGCGAAGTGAATGTGTTGCTGTTTCACTTTCTAAAAGCTGTACTTTCAGAGAAAATCACTTTCCTTTGAAACTGTCTTAGGCTACTTTCAAGCATTCACCAGCAACTCAATTACATTTCTCTGAAAGAGAAGCAGTTTGTTCCAACACTTCAATTCACTGTGCGAAATGAATGAAGTGTTGCTTCACTTTCTAAATGCTGTACTTTCAGAGAAAATCACTTTCCTTTGAAACTGCCTTAAGCTACTTATAAGCATTCATCAGCGACTCACATGAGTTTCTCTGAAAGAGAAGCTGTCTGTTCCAACACTTCAATTCACTGTGCGAAGTGAATGTGTTGTTGTTATACTTTCTAAATGCTGTACTTTCAGCGAAAATCACTTTCGTTTGAAACTGCCATAAGCTACTTGCAAGCATTCTCTAGCAACTCACATGCATTTCTCTGAATGAGAAGGAGTCTGTTCCAACATTTCAATTAACTGTGCGAAGTGAATGGAGTGTTGCTTCACTTTCTAAATGCTCTACTTTCAGAGAAAATCACTTTCTTTGAAAGTGCCTTAAGCTAATTAAAAGCATTCACCAGCAACTCACATGAGTTTCTCTGAAAGAGAAGCAGTCTGTTCCAACACTTCAATTCACTGTGCGAAGTGAATGGAGTGTTGCTTCACTTTCTAAATGTTGTACTTTCAGAGAAAATCGCTTTCCTTTTAAAGTGTCTTAATCTAATTACAAACATTCACAAGAAACTCTCATGCATTTCTCTGAAAGAGAAGCCGTCTGTTCCAACAATTCAATTCACTGTGCGAAGTGAATGGAGTGTTGCTTCACTTTCTAAATTCTGTCCTTTCAGAGAAAATCTCTTTCCTTTGAAAGTGCCATAAGTTACTTACAAGCATTCACCAGCAACTCACATGAGTTTCTCTGAACGAGAAGCAGTCTGTTCCAATACTTCAATTCACTGTGCGAAGTGAATGTGTTGTTGTTTCACTTTCTAAAAGCTGTACTTTCAGAGAAAATCACTTTCCGTTGAAAGTGCCTTAAGCTACTCACATGCATTTACCAGCAACTCACATGCATTACTCTGAAAGAGAAGCAGTCTGTTCCAACACTTCAATTCACTGTGCGAAGTGAATGGAGTGTTTCTTCACTTTCTAAATGCTGTCTTTTCAGAGAAAATCACTTTCCTTTGAAAGTTCCTTAAGATACTTGCATGCATTCACCAGCAACTCTCATGCATTTCTCTGAAAGAGAAGCAGTCTTTTCCTACACTTCAATTCACTGTGAGAAGTGAATGGAGTGTTGCTTCACTTTCTAAATGCTGTACTTTCAGAGAAAATCACTTTCCTTTGAAAGTGCCTTAAGCTACTTACAGGCATTCACCAGCAACTCACATGAGTTTCTCTGAAAGAGAAGCAGTCTGTTTCAACATTTCAATTCACTATGCGAAGTGATGGAGTGTTTATTCACTTTCTAAATGCTGTACTTTCAGAGAAAATCACTTTCCTTTGAAAGTGCCTTACGCTAATTACAAGCATTCACCAGCAACTCACATGAGTTTCTCCTAAAGGGAAGCAGTCTGTTCCAACACTTCAATTCACTGTACGAACTGAATGGAGTGTTGCTTAACTTTCTAAATGCTGTACTTTCAGAGAAAATCACTTTCCTTTGAAACTGCCTTAAGCTACTTACAAGCATTCACCAACAACTCACATACATTTCTCTGAAAGAGAAGCAGTTTGTTCCAACACTTCAATTCACTGTGCGAAATGTATGAAGTGTTGCTTCACTTTCTAAATGCTGTACTTTCAGAGAAAATCACTTTCCTTTGAAACTGCCTTAAGCTACTTATAAGCATTCATCAGCAACTCACATGAGTTTCTCTGAAAGAGAAGCAGTCTGTTCCAACACTTCAATTCACTGTGCAAAGTGAATGGAGTGTTGCTTCACTTTCTAAATGCTGTACTTTCAGAGAAAATCACTTTCCTTGGAAACTGCCTTAAGATACTTGCAAGCATTCACCAGCAACTCACATGAGTTTTTCTGAAAGAGAAGCAGTCTGTTCCAACACTTCAATTCACTGTGTGAATTGAATGGAGTGTTGCATCACTTTCCTAATCCTGTACTTTCAGAGAAAATCACTTTCCTTTGAAACTGCCTTAAGCTACTTACAAGCATTCACCAGCTACTCACATGAGTTTCTCTGAAAGAGAAGCTATCTGTTCCAACACTTCAATTCACTGTGCGAAGTGAATGTGTTGTTGTTTCAATTTCTAAATGCTGTACTTTGAGAGAAAATCACTCTTCTTTGAAAGTGCCTTAAGTAACTTACAAGCATTCACCAACAACTCTCATGCATTTCTCTGAAAGAGAAGCAGTCTGTTCCAACACTTCAATTCAATGTGCGAAGTGGATGGAGTGTTGCTTCACTTTCTAAATGCTGTACTTTCAGAGAAAATCACTTTCCTTTGAAACTGTCTTAGGCTACTTTCAAGCATTCACCAGCAACTCACATGACTTTCCCTGAAAGAGAAGCAGTCTGTTCCAACACTTCAATTCACTGTGCGAACTGAATGGAGTGTTGCTTCACTTTCTAAATGCTGTACTTTCAGAGAAAATCACTTTCCTTTGAAACTGCCTTAAGCTACTTACAAGCATTCACCAACAACTCACATACATTTCTCTGAAAGAGAAGCAGTTTGTTCCAACACTTCAATTCACTGTGCGAAATGAATGAAATGTTGCTTCACTTTCTAAATGCTGTATTTTCAGAGAAAATCACTTTCCTTTGAAACTGCCTTAAGCTACTTATAAGCATTCATCAGCAAATCACATGCGTTTCTCTGAAAGAGAAACAGTCTGTTGCAACACTTCAATTCACAGTGCAAAGTGAATGGAGTGTTGCTCCACTTTCTAAATGCTCTCCTTTCAGAGAAAATCACTTTCCTTTGAAAGTGCCTTAAGCTACTTAGAAGTATTCAACAGAAATTCACATGCGTTTTTCTGAAAGAGAAGCAGTCTGTTCCAAAACTTCAATTCATGGTACGAAGTGAATGGAGTGTTGCTTCACTTTCTAAATGCTGTCCTTTCAGAGAAAATCACTTTCCTTTGAAAGTGCCTGAAGCTACTTACAAGCAGTCAAAAGAAACTCACATCTGTTTCTCTGAAAGAGAAACAGTCTGTTGCAACACTTCAATGAACAGTGCGAAGTGAATGGAGTGTTGCTCCACTTTCTAAATGCTGTCCTTTCAGAGAAAATCACTTTCCTTTGAAAGTGCCTTAAGCTACTTACAAGCTTTCAACAGAAATTCACATGCGTTTTTCTGAAAGAGAAGCAGTCTGTTCCAACACTTCAATTCACTGTGCGAAGTGAATGGAGTGTTGCTTCACTTTCAAAATGCTGTACTTTCAGAGAAAATCACTTTCCTTTGAAACTGCCTTAAACTACTTACAAGCATTCACCAGCAACTCACATGAGTTTCTCTGAAAGAGAAGCAGTCTGTTCCAACTCTTCAATTCACTGTGCGAAGTGAATGGAGTGTTGCTTCACTTTCTAAATGCTGTACTTTCAGAGAAAATCACTTTCCTTTGAAACTGCCTTAAGCGACTTACAAGTATTGACCAGCAACTCACATGAGTTTCTCTGAAAGAGAAGCCGTCTGTTCCAACACTTCAATTCACTGTGCGAAGTGAATGGAGCGTTGCTTCACTTTATAAATGCTCTCCTTTGAGAGAAAATCACTCTCTTTTGAAACTGCCTGAAGCGACTTACAAGCAGTCACAAGAAACTGACATCTGTTTCTCTGAAAGAGAAACAGTCTGTTGCAACACTTCAAATTACTGTGCGAAATGAATGGAGTGTTGCTCCACTTTCTAAATGCTGTCCTTTCAGAGAAAATCACTTTCCTTTGAAACTGCCTTAAGCTACTTATATGCATTCACCAGCAACTCACATGAGTTTCTCTGAAAGAGAAGCAGTCAGTTCCAACACTTCAATTCACTGTGCAAAGTGAATGGAGTGTTGCTTCACTTTCTAAATGCTGTACTTTCAGAGAAAATCACTTTCCTTTGAAACTGCCTTAAGCTACTTACAAGCATTCACCAGCAACTCACATGAGTTTCTCTGAAAGAGAAGCAGTCTGTTCCAACACTTCAATTCACTGTGTGAATTGAATGGAGTGTTGCATCACTTTCTAAATCCTGTACTTTCAGAGAAAATCACTTTCCTTTGAAACTGCCTTACGCTACTTACAAGCATTCACCAGCAACTCACATGAGTTTCTCTGAAAGTGAAGTAGTCTGTTCCAACACTTCAATTCACTGTGCGAAGTGAATCTGTTGTTATTTCACTTTCTAAATGCTGTACTTTCAGAGAAAATCTCTTTCCTTTGAAAGTGCCATAAGCTACTTACAAGCATTCACCAGCAACTCACATGAATTTCTCTGAAAGAGAAGCAGTCTGTTCCAACAATTCAATTCACTGTGCGAAGTGAATGGAGTGATGCTTCACTTTCTAAATGCTGTACTATCAGAGAAAATCACTTTCCTTTCAAGTACCTTAAGTTACTTACAAGCATTCACCAGCAACTCACATGAGTTTCTCTGAACGAGAGCAGTCTGTTCCAATACTTCAATTCACTGTGCGAAGTGAATGTGTTGCTGTTTCACTTTCTAAAAGCTGTACTTTCAGAGAAAATCACTTTCCTTTGAAACTGTCTTAGGCTACTTTCAAGCATTCACCAGCAACTCAATTACATTTCTCTGAAAGAGAAGCAGTTTGTTCCAACACTTCAATTCACTGTGCGAAATGAATGAAGTGTTGCTTCACTTTCTAAATGCTGTACTTTCAGAGAAAATCACTTTCCTTTGAAACTGCCTTAAGCTACTTATAAGCATTCATCAGCGACTCACATGAGTTTCTCTGAAAGAGAAGCTGTCTGTTCCAACACTTCAATTCACTGTGCGAAGTGAATGTGTTGTTGTTATACTTTCTAAATGCTGTACTTTCAGAGAAAATCACTTTCGTTTGAAACTGCCATAAGCTACTTGCAAGCATTCTCTAGCAACTCACATGCATTTCTCTGAATGAGAAGGAGTCTGTTCCAACATTTCAATTAACTGTGCGAAGTGAATGGAGTGTTGCTTCACTTTCTAAATGCTCTACTTTCAGAGAAAATCACTTTCTTTGAAAGTGCCTTAAGCTAATTAAAAGCATTCACCAGCAACTCACATGAGTTTCTCTGAAAGAGAAGCAGTCTGTTCCAACACTTCAATTTACTGTGCGAAGTGAATGGAGTGTTGCTTCACTTTCTAAATGCTGTACTTTCAGAGAAAATCGCTTTCCTTTTAAAGTGTCTTAATCTAATTACAAACATTCACAAGAAACTCTCATGCATTTCTCTGAAAGAGAAGCTGTCTGTTCCAACACTTCAATTCACTGTGCGAAGTGAATGGAGTGTTGCTTCACTTTCTAAATTCTGTCCTTTCAGAGAAAATCTCTTTCCTTTGAAAGTGCCATAAGTTACTTACAAGCATTCACCAGCAACTCACATGAGTTTCTCTGAACGAGAAGCAGTCTGTTCCAATACTTCAATTCACTGTGCGAAGTGAATGTGTTGTTGTTTCACTTTCCAAAATCTGTACTTTCAGAGAAAATCACTTTCCGTTGAAAGTGCCTTAAGCTACTCACATGCATTTACCAGCAACTCACATGCATTTCTCTGAAAGAGAAGCAGTCTGTTCCAACACTTCAAGTCACTGTGCGAAGTGAATGGAGTGTTTCTTCACTTTCTAAATGCTGTCTTTTCAGAGAAAATCACTTTCCTTTGAAAGTTCCTTAAGATACTTGCATGCATTCACCAGCAACTCTCATGCATTTCTCTGAAAGAGAAGCAGTCTTTTCCTACACTTCAATTCACTGTGAGAAGTGAATGGAGTGTTGCTTCACTTTCTAAATGCTGTACTTTCAGAGAAAATCAATTTCCTTTGAAAGTGCCTTAAGCTACTTACAGGCATTCACCAGCAACTCACATGAGTTTCTCTGAAAGAGAAGCAGTCTGTTTCAACATTTCAATTCACTATGCGAAGTGATGGAGTGTTTATTCACTTTCTAAATGCTGTACTTTCAGAGAAAATCACTTTCCTTTGAAACTGCCTTAAGCTACTTATAAGCATTCATCAGCAACTCACATGAGTTTCTCTGAAAGAGAAGCAGTCTGTTCCAACACTTCAATGCACTGTGCAAAGTGAATGGAGTGTTGCTTCACTTTCTAAATGCTGTACTTTCAGAGAAAATCACTTTCCTTGGAAACTGCCTTAAGATACTTGCAAGCATTCACCAGCAACTCACATGAGTTTTTCTGAAAGAGAAGCAGTCTGTTCCAACACTTCAATTCACTGTGTGAATTGAATGGAGTGTTGCATCACTTTCTAAATCCTGTACTTTCAGAGAAAATCACTTTCCTTTGAAACTGCCTTAAGCTACTTACAAGCATTCACCAGCTACTCACATGAGTTTCTCTGAAAGAGAAGCTATCTGTTCCAACACTTCAATTCACTGTGCGAAGTGAATGTGTTGTTGTTTCAATTTCTAAATGCTGTACTTTGAGAGAAAATCACTCTTCTTTGAAAGTGCCTTAAGTAACTTACAAGCATTCACCAACAACTCTCATGCATTTCTCTGAAAGAGAAGCAGTCTGTTCCAACACTTCAATTCAATGTGCGAAGTGGATGGAGTGTTGCTTCACTTTCTAAATGCTGTACTTTCAGAGAAAATCACTTTCCTTTGAAACTGTCTTAGGCTACTTTCAAGCATTCACCAGCAACTCACATGACTTTCCCTGAAAGAGAAGCAGTCTTTTCCAACACTTCAATTCACTGTGCGAACTGAATGGAGTGTTGCTTCACTTTCTAAATGCTGTACTTTCAGAGAAAATCACTTTCCTTTGAAACTGCCTTAAGCTACTTACAAGCATTCACCAACAACTCACATACATTTCTCTGAAAGAGAAGCAGTTTGTTCCAACACTTCAATTCACTGTGCGAAATGAATGAAGTGTTGCTTCACTTTCTAAATGCTGTATTTTCAGAGAAAATCACTTTCCTTTGAAACTGCCTTAAGCTACTTATAAGCATTCATCAGCAAATCACATGCGTTTCTCTGAAAGAGAAACAGTCTGTTGCAACACTTCAATTCACAGTGCAAAGTGAATGGAGTGTTGCTCCACTTTCTAAATGCTCTCCTTTCAGAGAAAATCACTTTCCTTTGAAAGTGCCTTAAGCTACTTAGAAGTATTCAACAGAAATTCACATGCGTTTTTCTGAAAGAGAAGCAGTCTGTTCCAAAACTTCAATTCACGGTACGAAGTGAATGGAGTGTTGCTTCACTTTCTAAATGCTGTCCTTTCAGAGAAAATCACTTTCCTTTGAAAGTGCCTGAAGCTACTTACAAGCAGTCAAAAGAAACTCACATCTGTTTTCTGAAAGAGAAACAGTCTGTTGCAACACTTCAATGAACAGTGCGAAGTGAATGGAGTGTTGCTCCACTTTCTAAATGCTGTCCTTTCAGAGAAAATCACTTTCCTTTGAAAGTGCCTTAAGCTACTTACAAGCATTCAACAGAAATTCACATGCGTTTTTCTGAAAGAGAAGCAGTCTGTTCCAACACTTCAATTCACTGTGCGAAGTGAATGGAGTGTTGCTTCACTTTCAAAATGCTGTACTTTCAGAGAAAATCACTTTCCTTTGAAACTGCCTTAAACTACTTACAAGCATTCACCAGCAACTCACATGAGTTTCTCTGAAAGAGAAGCAGTCTGTTCCAACTCTTCAATTCACTGTGCGAAGTGAATGGAGTGTTGCTTCACTTTCTAAATGCTGTACTTTCAGAGAAAATCACTTTCCTTTGAAACTGCCTTAAGCAACTTACAAGTATTGACCAGCAACTCACATGAGTTTCTCTGAAAGAGAAGCCGTCTGTTCCAACACTTCAATTCACTGTGCGAAGTGAATGGAGTGTTGCTTCACTTTATAAATGCTCTCCTTTGAGAGAAAATCACTCTCTTTTGAAACTGCCTGAAGCGACTTACAAGCAGTCACAAGAAACTGACATCTGTTTCTCTGAAAGAGAAACAGTCTGTTGCAACACTTCAAATTACTGTGCGAAATGAATGGAGTGTTGCTCCACTTTCTAAATGCTGTCCTTTCAGAGAAAATCACTTTCCTTTGAAACTGCCTTAAGCTACTTATATGCATTCACCAGCAACTCACATGAGTTTCTCTGAAAGAGAAGCAGTCAGTTCCAACACTTCAATTCACTGTGCAAAGTGAATGGAGTGTTGCTTCACTTTCTAAATGCTGTACTTTCAGAGAAAATCACTTTCCTTTGAAACTGCCTTAAGCTACTTACAAGCATTCACCAGCAACTCACATGAGTTTCTCTGAAAGAGAAGCAGTCTGTTCCAACACTTCAATTCACTGTGTGAATTGAATGGAGTGTTGCATCACTTTCTAAATGCTGTACTTTCAGAGAAAATCACTTTCCTTTGAAACTGCCTTACGCTACTTACAAGCATTCACCAGCAACTCACATGAGTTTCTCTGAAAGTGAAGTAGTCTGTTCCAACACTTCAATTCACTGTGCGAAGTGAATGTGTTGTTATTTCACTTTCTAAATGCTGTACTTTCAGAGAAAATCTCTTTCCTTTGAAAGTGCCATAAGCTACTTACAAGCATTCACCAGCAACTCACATGAATTTCTCTGAAAGAGAAGCAGTCTGTTCCAACAATTCAATTCACTGTGCGAAGTGAATGGAGTGATGCTTCACTTTCTAAATGCTGTACTATCAGAGAAAATCACTTTCCTTTCAAGTACCTTAAGTTACTTACAAGCATTCACCAGCAACTCACATGAGTTTCTCTGAAAGAGAAGCAGTCTGTTCCAATGCTTCAATTCACTGTGCGAAGTGAATGTGTTGTTGTTTTACTTTCTAAAAGCTGTACTTTCAGAGAAAATAACTTTCCGTTGAAAGTGCCTTAAGCTACTCTCATGCATTTACCACCAACTCACATGCATTTCTCTGAAAGAGAAGCAGTCTGTTCCAACACTTCAATTCACTGTGCGAAGTAAATGGAGTGTTGCTTCACTTTCTAAATGCAGTCTTTTCAGAGAAAATCACTTTCCTTTGACGTTCCTTAAGATACTTGCATGCATTCACCAGCAACTCACATGCATTTCTCTGAAAGAGAAGCAGTCTCTTCCTACACTTCAATTCACTATGCGAAGTGAATGGAGTGTTGCTTCACTTTCTAAATGCTGTACTTTCAGAGAAAATCACTTTCCTTTGAAAGTGCCTTAAACTACTTACAGGCATTCACCAGCAACTCACATGAGTTTCTCTGAAAGAGAAGAAGTCTGTTGCAACATTTCAATTCACTATGCGAAGTGATGGAGTGTTTATTCACTTTCTAAATGCTGTACTTTCAGAGAAAATCACTTTCCTTTGAAAGTACCTTACGCTAATTACAAGCATTCACCAGCAACTCACATGAGTTTCTCCTAAAGGGAAGCAGTCTGTTCCAACACTACAATTCATTGTCCAAAGTGAATGGAGTCTCACTTCACTTTCGAAATGCTGTAGTTACAGAGAAAAACACTTTCCGTTGAAAGTGCCTTAAGGTACTTACAAGCTTTCACCAGCAACACACATGCATTTCTCTGAAAGACAAGCAGTCTGTTCCAACACTTCAATTCACTGTGCGAAGTGAATGGAGTGTTGCTTCACTTTGTAAAGGCTGTACTTTCAGAGAAAATCACTTTCCTTTGAAACTGCCTTAAGCTACTTACAAGCATTCACCAGAAACTCACATGCTTATCTCTGAAAGAGAAGCAGTCTGTTCCAACTCTTAAATTCACTGTGCGAAGAGAATGGAGTGTTGCGTCACTTTTTAAATGCTGTATTTTCAGAGAAAATATCTTTCCTTTCAAAGTACCTTAAGCTATTTACAAGCATTCACCAGCAATTCACATGAGTTTCTCTGAAAGAGAAGCAGTCTGTTCCAACACTTCAATTCATTGTGCGAAGTGAATGTGTTGTTGTTTCACTTTCTAAATGCTGTACTTACAGAGAAAAACACTTTCCTTTGAAACTGCCTTAAGCTCCTTACAAGCATTCACCAGCAACTCACATACATTTGTCTGAAAGAGAAGCAGTGTGTTCCAACACTTCATTTCACTGTGCGAACTGAATGGAGTGTTGCTTAAATTTCTAAATGCTGTACTTTCAGAGAAAATCACTTTCCTTTGAAACTGTCTTAGGCTACTTTCAAGCATTCACCAGCAACTCACATGACTTTCCCTGAAAGAGAAGCAGTCTGTTCCAACTCTTCAATTCACTGTGCGAAGTGAATGGAGTGTTGCGTCACTTTCTGAATGCTGTAATTTCAGAGAAAATCACTTTCCTTTCAAAGTACCTTAAGCTACTTACAAGCATTCACCAGCAACTCACATGAGTTTCACTGAAAGAGAAGCAGTCTGTTCCAACACGTCAATTCATTGTGCGAAGTGAATGTGTTGTTGTTTCACTTTCTAAATGCTGTTGTTACAGAGATAATCACTTTTTTTGACACTGCCTTAAGCTACTTACAAGCATTAGAAGAACCTCACATTCGTTTCTCTGAAAGAGAAGCAGTCTGTCCCAACATTTCAATTCACAGAGCAAAGAGAATGGAGTGTTGCTTCACTTTCTAAATGCTGTACTTTCAGAGAAAATCACTTTCCTTTGAAACTGCCTTAAGCTACTTACAAGCATTCACCAACAACTCACATACATTTCTCTGAAAGAGAAGCAGTTTGTTCCAACACTTCAATTCACTGTGCGAAATGAATGAAGTGTTGCTTCACTTTCTAAATGCTGTATTTTCAGAGAAAATCACTTTCCTTTGAAACTGCCTTAAGCTACTTATAAGCATTCATCAGCAAATCACATGCGTTTCTCTGAAAGAGAAACAGTCTGTTGCAACACTTCAATTCACAGTGCAAAGTGAATGGAGTGTTGCTCCACTTTCTAAATTCTCTCCTTTCAGAGAAAATCACTTTCCTTTGAAAGTGCCTTAAGCTACTTAGAAGTATTCAACAGAAATTCACATGCGTTTTTCTGAAAGAGAAGCAGTCTGTTCCAAAACTTCAATTCACGGTACGAAGTGAATGGAGTGTTGCTTCACTTTCTAAATGCTGTCCTTTCAGAGAAAATCACTTTCCTTTGAAAGTGCCTGAAGCTACTTACAAGCAGTCAAAAGAAACTCACATCTGTTTTCTGAAAGAGAAACAGTCTGTTGCAACACTTCAATGAACAGTGCGAAGTGAATGGAGTGTTGCTCCACTTTCTAAATGCTGTCCTTTCAGAGAAAATCACTTTCCTTTGAAAGTGCCTTAAGCTACTTACAAGCATTCAACAGAAATTCACATGCGTTTTTCTGAAAGAGAAGCAGTCTGTTCCAACACTTCAATTCACTGTGCGAAGTGAATGGAGTGTTGCTTCACTTTCAAAATGCTGTACTTTCAGAGAAAATCACTTTCCTTTGAAACTGCCTTAAACTACTTACAAGCATTCACCAGCAACTCACATGAGTTTCTCTGAAAGAGAAGCAGTCTGTTCCAACTCTTCAATTCACTGTGCGAAGTGAATGGAGTGTTGCTTCACTTTCTAAATGCTGTACTTTCAGAGAAAATCACTTTCCTTTGAAACTGCCTTAAGCAACTTACAAGTATTGACCAGCAACTCACATGAGTTTCTCTGAAAGAGAAGCCGTCTGTTCCAACACTTCAATTCACTGTGCGAAGTGAATGGAGTGTTGCTTCACTTTATAAATGCTCTCCTTTGAGAGAAAATCACTCTCTTTTGAAACTGCCTGAAGCGACTTACAAGCAGTCACAAGAAACTGACATCTGTTTCTCTGAAAGAGAAACAGTCTGTTGCAACACTTCAAATTACTGTGCGAAATGAATGGAGTGTTGCTCCACTTTCTAAATGCTGTCCTTTCAGAGAAAATCACTTTCCTTTGAAACTGCCTTAAGCTACTTATATGCATTCACCAGCAACTCACATGAGTTTCTCTGAAAGAGAAGCAGTCAGTTCCAACACTTCAATTCACTGTGCAAAGTGAATGGAGTGTTGCTTCACTTTCTAAATGCTGTACTTTCAGAGAAAATCACTTTCCTTTGAAACTGCCTTAAGCTACTTACAAGCATTCACCAGCAACTCACATGAGTTTCTCTGAGAGAGAAGCAGTCTGTTCCAACACTTCAATTCACTGTGTGAATTGAATGGAGTGTTGCATCACTTTCTAAATGCTGTACTTTCAGAGAAAATCACTTTCCTTTGAAACTGCCTTACGCTACTTACAAGCATTCACCAGCAACTCACATGAGTTTCTCTGAAAGTGAAGTAGTCTGTTCCAACACTTCAATTCACTGTGCGAAGTGAATGTGTTGTTATTTCACTTTCTAAATGCTGTACTTTCAGAGAAAATCTCTTTCCTTTGAAAGTGCCATAAGCTACTTACAAGCATTCACCAGCAACTCACATGAATTTCTCTGAAAGAGAAGCAGTCTGTTCCAACAATTCAATTCACTGTGCGAAGTGAATGGAGTGATGCTTCACTTTCTAAATGCTGTACTATCAGAGAAAATCACTTTCCTTTCAAGTACCTTAAGTTACTTACAAGCATTCACCAGCAACTCACATGAGTTTCTCTGAAAGAGAAGCAGTCTGTTCCAATGCTTCAATTCACTGTGCGAAGTGAATGTGTTGTTGTTTTACTTTCTAAAAGCTGTACTTTCAGAGAAAATAACTTTCCGTTGAAAGTGCCTTAAGCTACTCTCATGCATTTACCACCAACTCACATGCATTTCTCTGAAAGAGAAGCAGTCTGTTCCAACACTTCAATTCACTGTGCGAAGTAAATGGAGTGTTGCTTCACTTTCTAAATGCAGTCTTTTCAGAGAAAATCACTTTCCTTTGACGTTCCTTAAGATACTTGCATGCATTCAGCAGCAACTCACATGCATTTCTCTGAAAGAGAAGCAGTCTCTTCCTACACTTCAATTCACTATGCGAAGTGAATGGAGTGTTGCTTCACTTTCTAAATGCTGTACTTTCAGAGAAAATCACTTTCCTTTGAAAGTGCCTTAAACTACTTACAGGCATTCACCAGCAACTCACATGAGTTTCTCTGAAAGAGAAGAAGTCTGTTGCAACATTTCAATTCACTATGCGAAGTGATGGAGTGTTTATTCACTTTCTAAATGCTGTACTTTCAGAGAAAATCACTTTCCTTTGAAAGTACCTTACGCTAATTACAAGCATTCACCAGCAACTCACATGAGTTTCTCCTAAAGGGAAGCAGTCTGTTCCAACACTACAATTCATTGTCCAAAGTGAATGGAGTCTCACTTCACTTTCGAAATGCTGTAGTTACAGAGAAAAACACTTTCCGTTGAAAGTGCCTTAAGGTACTTACAAGCTTTCACCAGCAACACACATGCATTTCTCTGAAAGACAAGCAGTCTGTTCCAACACTTCAATTCACTGTGCGAAGTGAATGGAGTGTTGCTTCACTTTGTAAAGGCTGTACTTTCAGAGAAAATCACTTTCCTTTGAAACTGCCTTAAGCTACTTACAAGCATTCACCAGAAACTCACATGCATATCTCTGAAAGAGAAGCAGTCTGTTCCAACTCTTAAATTCACTGTGCGAAGAGAATGGAGTGTTGCGTCACTTTTTAAATGCTGTATTTTCAGAGAAAATATCTTTCCTTTCAAAGTACCTTAAGCTATTTACAAGCATTCACCAGCAATTCACATGAGTTTCTCTGAAAGAGAAGCAGTCTGTTCCAACACTTCAATTCATTGTGCGAAGTGAATGTGTTGTTGTTTCACTTTCTAAATGCTGTACTTACAGAGAAAAACACTTTCCTTTGAAACTGCCTTAAGCTCCTTACAAGCATTCACCAGCAACTCACATACATTTGTCTGAAAGAGAAGCAGTGTGTTCCAACACTTCATTTCACTGTGCGAACTGAATGGAGTGTTGCTTAAATTTCTAAATGCTGTACTTTCAGAGAAAATCACTTTCCTTTGAAACTGTCTTAGGCTACTTTCAAGCATTCACCAGCAACTCACATGACTTTCCCTGAAAGAGAAGCAGTCTGTTCCAACTCTTCAATTCACTGTGCGAAGTGAATGGAGTGTTGCGTCACTTTCTGAATGCTGTACTTTCAGAGAAAATCACTTTCCTTTCAAAGTACCTTAAGCTACTTACAAGCATTCACCAGCAACTCACATGAGTTTCACTGAAAGAGAAGCAGTCTGTTCCAACACGTCAATTCATTGTGCGAAGTGAATGTGTTGTTGTTTCACTTTCTAAATGCTGTACTTTCAGAGAAAATCACTTTCCTTTGAAACTGCCTTTAGCTACTTACAAGTATTCACCAGCAACTCACATGCATTTCTCTGAAAAAAAGCAGTCTGTTCCAACACTTCAATTCACTGTGCGAGGTGAATGGAGTGTTGCTTCACTTTCTAAGTGCTGTACTTTCAGAGAAAATCACTTCCTTTTTATACTGCCTTAAGCTACTTACAAGCATTCACCAACAAATCGCATGCGTTTCTCTGAAAGAGAAGCAGTCTGTTCCAACACTTCAATTCACTGTGCGAAGTGAATGGAGTGGTGCTTCACTTTCTAAGTGCTGTACTTTCAGAGAAAATCACTTTCTTTGATAGTGGCTTAAGCTACTTACAAGCATTCACCAGCAACTCACATGAGTTTCTCTGAAAGAGAAGTAGTCTGTTCCAACACTTCAATTCACTGGGCAAAGTGAATGGAGTGTTGATTCACTTTCTAAATGCTGTACTTTCAGAGAAAATCACTTTCCTTTGAAACTGCCTTACGCTACTTACAAGCATTTACCAGCAACTCACATGAGATTCTCTGAAAGAGAAGCAGTCTGTTCCAACACTTCAATTCACTGTGCGAAGTGAATGTGTTGTTGTATCACTTTCTAAATGCTGTACTTTGAGAGAGAAACACTTTCCTTTGAAACTGCCTTAAGCTCCTTACAAGCATTCACCAGCAACTCAAATACATTTGTCTGAAAGAGAAGCAGTCTGTTCCAACACTTCATTTCACTGTGCGAGCTGAATGGAGTGTTGCTTAACTTTCTAAATGCTGTACTTTCAGAGAAAATCACTTTCCTTTGAAACTGTCTTAGGCTACTTTCAAGCATTCACCAGCAACTCACATGACTTTCCCTGAAAGAGAAGCAGTCTGTTCCAACACTTCAATTCACTGTGCAAAGTGAATGGAGTGTTGCTTCACTTTCTAAATGCTGTACTTTCAGAGAAAATCACTTTCCTTTGAAACTGCCTTAAACTACTTACAAGCTTTCACCAGCAACTCAAATGACTTTCTCTGAAAGGGAAGCAGTCTGTTCCAACTCTTCAATTCACTGTGCGAAGTGAATGGAGTGTTGCGTCACTTTCTAAATGCTGTACTTTGAGAGAAAATCACTTTCCTTTCACAGTACCTTAAGCTACTTACAAGCATTCACCAGCAACTCACATGAGTTTCTCTGAAAGAGACGCAGTCTGTTCCAACACTTCAATTCATTGTGCGAAGTTAATGTGTTGTTGTTTCACTTTCTAAATGCTGTACTTTCAGAGAAAATCACTTTCCTTTGAAACTGCCTTAAGCTACTTACAAGCATTCACCAACAACTCACATACATTTCTCTGAAAGAGAAGCAGTTTGTTCCACCACTTCAATTCACTGTGCTAAATGAATGAAGTGTTGCTTCACTTTCTAAATGCTGTACTTTCAGAGAAAATCACTTTCCTTTGAAACTGCTTTAAGCTACTTATAAGCATTCACCAGCAACTCACATGAGTTTCTCTGAAAGAGAAGCAGTCTGTTCCAACACTTCAATTCACTGTGCGAGGTGAATGGAGTGTTGCTTCACTTTCTAAGTCCTGTACTTTCAGAGAAAATCACTTCCTTTTGATACTGCCTTAAACTACTTACAAGCATTCACCAACAAATCGCATGCGTTTCTCTGAAAGAGAAGCAGTCTGTTCCAACACTTCAATTCACTGTGCGAAGTGAATGGAGTGTTGCTTCACTTTCTAAGTGCTGTACTTTCAGAGAAAATCACTTTCCTTTGAAACTGCCTTACGCTACTTACAAGCATTCACCAGCAACTCACATGAGTTTCTCTGAAAGAGAAGCAGTCTGTTCCAACACTTCAGTTCACTGTGCGAAGTGAATGTGTTGTTGTTTCACTTTCTAAATGCTGTCCTTTCAGAGAAAATCTCTTTCCTTTGAAAGTGCCATAAGCTACTTACAAGCATTCACCAGCAACTCACATGAATTTCTCTGAAAGAGAAGCAGTCTGTTCCAACAATTCAATTCACTGTGGGAAGTGAATGGAGTGATCCTTCACTTTCTAAATGCTGTACTATCAGAGAAAATCACTTTCCTTTCAAGTACCTTAAGCTACTTACAAGCATTCACCAGCAACTCATATGAGTTTCTCTGAAAGAGAAGCAGTCTGTTCCAACACTTCAATTCATTGTGAGAAATGAATGTGTTGTTGTTTCACATTCTAAATGCTGTACTTTGAGAGAAAATCACTCTTCTTTGAAAGTGCCTTAAGTAACTTACAAGCATTCACCAACAACTCTCATGCATTACTCTGAAAGAGAAGCAGACTGTTCCAACACTTCAATTCAATGTGCGAAGTGAATGGAGTGTTGCTTCACTTTCTAAATGCTGTTTTTACAGAGATAATCACTTTTTTTTGAAACTGCCTTAAGCTACCTACAAGCATTCAACAGCAACTCACATGCATTTCTCTGAAAGAGAAGCAGTCTGTTCCAACACTTCAATTCACTCTGCGAAGTGAATGAAGGGCTGCTTCACTTTCTAAATGCTGTACTTTCAGAGAAAATCACTTTCCTTTGAAACTGCCTTAAGCTACTTACAAGCATTCACCAGCAACTCACATGAGTTTCTCTGAAAGATTAGCAGTCTGTTCCAACACTTCTAATCACTCTGCGAAGTGAATGGAGTGTTGCTTCACTTTCTAAATGCTGTACTTTCAGAGAAAATCACTTCCCTTTGAATGTGCCTTAAGCTACTTACAAGTATTCACCAGCAACTCACATGAGTGTCTCTGAAAGAGAAGCAGTCTGTTCCAACTCTTCAATTCACTGTGCGAAGTGAATGGAGTGTTGCGTCACTTTCTAAATGCTGTACTTTCAGAGAAAATCACTTTCCTTTCAAAGTACCTTAAGCTACTTACAAGCATTCACCAGCAACTCACATGAGTTTCTCTGAAAGAGAAGCAGTCTGTTCCAACACTTCAATTCATTGTGCGAAGTGAATGTGTTGTTGTTTCACTTTCTAAATGCTGTACTTTCTGAGAAAATCACTTTCCTTTGAAACTGCCTTTAGCTACTTACAAGAATTCACCAGCAACTCACATGCATTTCTCTGAAAAAAAGCAGTCTGTTCCAACACTTCAATACACTGTGCAAAGTGAATGGATTGTTGCTTCACTTTGTAAATGCTGTATTTACAGAGATAATCACTTTCTATTGAAACTGACTTAAGGTACTTACAAGCATTCACCAGCAAATCACATGCGTTTCTCAGAAAGAGAAGCATTCTTTTCCAACAATTCAATTCACTGTGCGAGGTGAATGGAGTGTTGCTTCACTTTCTAAGTGCTGTACTTTCAGAGAAAATCACTTCCTTTTGATACTGCCTTAAGCTACTTACAAGCATTCATCAACAAATCGCATGCGTTTCTCTGAAAGAGAAGCAGTCTGTTCCAACACTTCAATTCACTGTGCGAAGTGAATGGAGTGTTGCTTCACTTTCTAAGTGCTGTACTTTCAGAGAAAATCACTTTCTTTGAAAGTGACTTAAGCTACTTACAAGCATTCACCAGCAACTCACATGTGTTTCTCTGAAAGAGAAGCAGTCTGTTCCAACACTTCAATTCACTGTGCGAAGTGAATGGAGTGTTGCTTCACTTTCTAAATGCTGTACTTTCAGAGAAAATCACTTTCCTTTCAAAGTACCTTAAGCTACAAACAAGCATTCCCCAGCAACTCACATGAGTTTCTCTGAAAGAGAAGCAGTCTGTTACAACACTTCAATTCACTGTGCGAAGTGAATGTTGTTGTTATACTTTCTAAATGCTGTACTTTCAGAGAAAATCACTTTCCTTTGAAACTGCCTTAAGCTACTTGCAAGCATTCTCCAGCAACTCACATGCATTTCTCTGAAAGAGAAGGAGTCTGTTCCAACATTTCAATTCACTGTGCGAAGTGAATGGAGAGTTGCTTCACTTTCTAAATGCTCTACTTTCAGAGAAAATTACTTTCTCTGAAAGTGCCTTAAGCTAATTAAAAGCATTCACGAGCAACTCACATGAGTTTCTCTGAAAGAGAAGCAGTCTGTTCCAACACTTCAATTCACTGTGCGAAGTGAATGGAGTGTTGCTTCACTTTCTAAGTGCTGTACTTTCAGAGAAAATCGCTTTCCTTTTAAAGTGTCTTAATCTAATTACAAACATTCACAAGAAACTCACATGCATTTCATGAAGAAAAGCAGTCTGTTCCAACACTTCAATTCACTGTGCGAATTGAATGGATTGTTGCTTCACTTTTTCAATGCTGTACTTTCAGAGAAAATCACTTTCCTTTGAAACTGCCTTGAGCTACTTACAGGCATTCACCAGCAACTCATATGAGTTTCTCTGAAAAAGAAGCAGTCTGTTGCAACATTTCAGTTCACTGTGCGAAGTGATGGAGTGTTTATTCACTTTCTAAATGCTGTACTTTCAGAGAAAATTACTTTCCTTTGAATGTGCCTTACGCTAATTACAAGCATTCACCAGCAACTCACATGAGTTTCTCCTAAAGGGAAGCAGTCTGTTCCAACACTACAATTAATTGTCCAAAGTGAATGGAGTCTTACTTCACTTTCTAAATGCTGTAGTTACAGAGAAAAACACTTTCCTTTGAAAGTGCCTTAAGCTACTTACAAGCTTTCACCAGCAACACACCTGCATTTCTCTGAAAGACAAGCAGTCTGTTCCAACACTTCAATTCACTGTGCGAAGTGAATGTAGTGTTGCTTCACTTTGTAAATGCTGTACTTTCAGAGAAAATCACTTTCCTTTGAAACTGCCTTAAGCTACTTACAAGCATTCACCAGAAACTCACATGCCTTTCTCTGAAAGAGAAGCAGTCTATTCCAACACTTCAATTCACTGTGCGAAGTGAATGGAGTGTTGCTTCACTTTCTAAATGCTGTACTTTCAGAGAAAATCGCTTTCCTTTTAAAGTGTCTTAGTCTAACTACAAACATTCACAAGAAACTCACAAGCATTTCATGAAGAAAAGCAGTCTGTTCCAACACTTCAATTCACTGTGCGAATTGAATGGATTGTTGCTTCACTTTCTCAATGCTGTACTTTCAGAGAAAATCACTTTCCTTTGAAACTGCCTTAAGCTACTTGCAAGCATTCTCTAGCAACTCACTTGCATTTCTCTGAAAGAGAAGGAGTCTGTTCCAACATCTCAATTCACTGTGCGAAGTGAATGGAGAGTTGCTTCACTTTCTCAACGCAGTACTTTCAGAGAAAAACCCTTTCCTTTGAAACTGCCTTAAGCTACTTGCAAGCACTCTCGAGCAACTCACATGCATTTCTCTGAAAGAGAAGCAGTCTGTTCAAACACTTCAAATCACTGTGTGAATTGAATGGAGTGTTCCGTCACTTTCTAAATCCTGTACTTTCAGAGAAAATCACTTTCCTTTCAAAGTTCCTTAAGCTACAGACAAGCATTCACCAGCAACTCACTTGATTTTCTCTGAAAGAGAAGCAGTCTGTTCCAACACTTCAATTCACTGTGCGAAGTGAATGTGTTGTTGTTTCACTTTCTAAATGCTGCACTTTCAGAGAAAATCACTTTCCTTTGAAACTGCCTTAAGCTACTTGCAAGCATTCTCCAGCAACTCACATGCATTTCTCTGAAAGAGAAGGAGTCTGTTACAACATTTCAATTCACTGTTTGAAGTGAATGTAGTGTTGCTTCACTTTCTAAATGCTCTACTTTCAGAGAAAATCACTTTCTTTGAAAGTGCCTTAAGCTAATTAAAAGCATTCACCAGCAACTCACATGAGTTTCTCTGAAAGAGAAGCAGTCTGTTCCAACACTTCAATTCACTGTGCGAAGTGAATGGAGTGCTGCTTCACTTTCTAAATGCTCTACTTTCAGAGAAAATCGCTTTCCTTTTAAAGTGTCTTAATCTAATTACAAACATTCACAAGAAACTCACATGCATTTCATGAAGAAAAGCAGTCTGTCCCAACACTTCAATTTACTCTGCGAATTGAATGGATTGTTGCTTCACTTTCTCAATGCTGTACTTTCAGAGAAAATCACTTTCCTTTGAAACTGCCTTAAGCTACTTGCAAGCATTCTCTAGCAACTCACATGCATTTCTCTGAAAGAGAAGGAGTCTGTTCCTACATTTCAATTCACTGTGCGAAGTGAATGGAGTGTTGCTTCACTTTCTCAATGCAGTACTTTCAGAGAAAAACCCTTACCTTTGAAACTGCCTTAAGCTACTTGCAAGCAATCTCTAGCAACTCACATGCATTTCTGTGAAAGAGAAGCAGTCTGTTCCAACAATTCAATTCACTGTGCGAAGTGAATGGAGTGATGCTTCACTTTCTAAATGCTGTACTTTCAGAGAAAATCACTTTCCTTTGAATGTGCCTTAAGTTACTTACAAGCATTCACAAGAAACTCACATGCGTTTCTCTGAAAGAGAAGCAGTCTTTTCCAACACATCAATTCACTATGCAAAGTGAATGGAATGTTGATTCACTTTCTAAATGCTGTACTTTCAGAGAAAATCACTTTCCTTTGAAAGTGCCTTAAGCTACTTACAAGCATTTTGTAGAAACTCAAATGAATTTCTCTGAAAGAGAAGAAGTCTGTCCCAACATTTCAATTCACTGTGCGAAGAGAATGGAGTGTTGCTTTACTTTCTAAATTCTGTACTTTCAGAGAAAATCACTTTCCTTTGAAAGTGCCTTAAGCTAATTGGAAGCATTCACAAGAAACTCTCATGCATTTCTCTGAAAGAGAAGCCATCTGTTCCAACACTTCAATTCACTGTGCGAAGTGAATGGAGTGTTGCTTCACTTTCTAAATGCTGTCCTTTCAGAGAAAATCACTTTCCTTTGAAAGTGCCATAAGCTACTTACAAGCATTCACCAGCAACTCACATGAGTTTCTCTGAAAGAGAAGCAGTCTGTTCCAACAATTCAATTCACTGTGAGAAGTGGATGGAGTGATGCTTCACTTTCTAAATGCTGTACTTTCAGAGAAAATCACTTTCCTTTCAAAGTACCTTAAGTTACTTACAAGCATTCAAAAGCAACTCACATGAGTTTCTCTGAAAGAGAAGCAGTCTGTTTTAATACTTCAATTCACTGTGCGAAGTGAATGTGTTGTTGTTTCACTTTCTAAAAGCTGTACTTTCAGAGAAAATCACTTTCCTTTGAAAGTGCCTTAAGCTTCTCACATGCATTTACCAGCAACTCACATGCATTTCTCTGAAAGAGAAGCAGTCTGTTCCAACACTTCAATTCACTGTGCGAAGTGAATGTGTTGTTGCTTCACTTTCTAAATGCTGTTCTTTCAGAGAAAATCACTTTCGTTTGAAAGTTCCTTAAGATACGTGCATGCATTCACCAGCAACTCACATGCATTTCTCTGAAAGAGAAGCAGTCTGCTCCAACACTTCAATTCACTGTGCGAAGTGAATGGAGTGTTGATTCACTTTCTAAATGCTGTACTTTTAGAGAAAATCACTCTCCTTTGAAAATGCCTTAAGCTACTTATAAGCATTTTGTAGAAATTCAAATGCGTTTCTCTGAAAGAGAAGAAGTCTGTCCCAACATTTCAATTCACTGTTCGAAGAGAATGGAGTGTTGCTTCACTTTCTAAATTCTGTACTTTCAGAGAAAATCACTTTCCTTTGAAAGTGCCTTAAGCTAATTGGAAGCATTCTCAAGAAACTCTCATGCATTTCTCTGAAAGAGAAGCCGTCTGTTCCAACACTTCAATTCACTGTGCGAAGTGAATGGAGTGTTGCTTCACTTTCTAAATACTGTCCTTTCAGAGAAAATCACTTTCCTTTGAAAGTGCCTTAAGCTACTTACAAGCATTCACAAGAAACTCACAAGCATTTCTCTGAAAGAGAAGCAGTCTGTTCCAACACTTCAATTTACTGTGCGAAGTGAATGGAGTGTTGCTTCACTTTCTAAATGCTGTCCTTTTAGAGAATGTCAGTCTCTTTTGAAACTGCCTGAAGCAACTTACAAGCATTCACAAGAAACTAACATCTGTTTCTTTGAAAGAGAAAGTCTGTTCCAACACTTCAAATCACTGTGCAAAGTGAATGGAGTGTTCCTTCACATTCTAAATGGAGTAGTTTCAGAGAAAATCAATTTCCTTTGAAAGTGCCTTAAGCTACTTACAAGCGGTCACAGGAAACGCAAATGTGTTTCTCTAAAAGAGAAGCTGTCTGTTCCAACATTCAATTCACTGTGCGAAGTGAATGGAGTGTTGTTTCACTTTCTAAATGCTGTCCTTTCAGAGAAAATCACTTTCCTTTGAAAGTGCCTTAAGCTACTTACAAGCATTCACAAGAAACTCACAAGCATTTTTCTGAAAGAGAAGCTGTCTGTTCCAACACTTCAATTCACTGTGCGAAGTGAATGGAGTGTTGCTTCACTTTCTAAATGCTGTCCTTTCAGAGAAAATCACTTTCTTTGAAAGTGCCTTAAGCTACTTACAAGCATTCACAAGAAACTCCCATGCATTTCTCTGAAAGAGAAGAGTGAGTTCCAACACTTCAATTCACTGTGCGAAGTGAATGGAGTGTGGCTTCACCTTCTAAATGCTGTCCTTCCAGAGAAAATCACATTCCTTTGAAAGTGCCTTAAGCTACTTACAAGCATTCAACAGAAATTCATATGCGTTTCTCTGAAAGAGAAGCAGTCTGTTCCAACACTACAATTCACTATGCGCAGTGAATGGAGTGTTGCTTCACTTTCTAAATGCTGTACTTTCAGAGAAAATCACATTCCTTTGAAAGTGCCTTAAGCTACTTACAAGCATTCACAAGAAACTCACATGCATTTCTCTGAAGAAGAAGCAGTCTGTTCCAACACTTCAATTCACTGTGCGAAGTTAATGGAGTGTTGCTTCACTTTCTAAATAATGTCCTTTCAGAGAAAATCACTTTCCTTTGAAAGTGCCTTAAGCTACTTACAAGCATTCACAAGAAACTCACATGCATTTCTCTGAAAGAGAAGCAGTCTGTTCCAACACTTCAATTTACTGTGCGAAGTGAATGGAGTGTTGCTTCTCTTTCTAAATGCTGTCCTTTTAGAGAATGTCAGTCTCTTTTGAAACTGCCTGAAGCGACTTACAAGCATTCACAAGAAACTAACATCTGTTTCTTTGAAAGAGAAAGTCTGTTCCAAGACTTCAAATCACTGTGCAAAGTGAATGGAGTGTTCCTTCACATTCTAAATGGAGTAGTTTCAGAGAAAATCAATTTCCTTTGAAAGTGCCTTAAGCTACTTACAAGCATTCAACAGAAATTCATATGCGTTTCTCTGAAAGAGAAGCAGTCTGTTCCAACACTACAATTCACTATGCGCAGTGAATGGAGTGTTGCTTCACTTTCAAAATGCTGTACTTTCAGAGAAAATCACTATCCTTTGAAACTGCCTTAAACTACTTGCAAACAGTCACCAGCAACTCACATGAGTTTCTCTGAAAGAAAAGCAGTCTGTTCCATCTCTTCAATTCACTGTGCGAAGTGGATGGAGTGTTGCGTCACTTTCTTAATGCTGTATTTTCAGAGAAAATCACTTTCCTTTGAAAGTGCCTTAAGCTACTTACAAGCATTTTGTAGAAACTCAAATGCGTTTCTCTGAAAGAGAAGGAGTCTGTCCCAACATTTCAATTCACTGTGCGAAGAGAATGGAGTGTTGCTTCACTTTCTAAATGCTGTCCTTTTAGAGAATGTCAGTCTCTTTTGAAACTGCCTGAAGCGACTTACAAGCATTCACAAGAAACTAACATCTGTTTCTTTGAAAGAGAAAGTCTGTTCCAACACTTCAAATCACTGTGCAAAGTGAATGGAGTGTTCCTTCACATTCTAAATGGAGTAGTTTCAGAGAAAATCAATTTCCTTTGAAAGTGCCTTAAGCTACTTACAAGCATTCACAAGAAACTCACAAGCATTTTTCTGAAAGAGAAGCTGTCTGTTCCAACACTTCAATTCACTATGCGAAGTGAATGGAGTGTGGCTTCACCTTCTAAATGCTGTCCTTCCAGAGAAAATCACATTCCTTTGAAAGTGCCTTAAGCTACTTACAATCATTCAACAGAAATTCATATGAGTTTCTCTGAAAGAGAAGCAGTCTGTTCCAACACTTCAACTCACTGTGCGAAGTGAATGGAGTGTTGCTTCACTTTCTAAATGCTGTACTTTCAGAGAAAATCACTTTCCTTTGAAACTGCCTTAAGCTACTTACAAGCATTCACCAGCAACTCACATGAGTTTCCCTGAAAGAGAAGCCGTCTCTTCCAACACTTCAATTCACTGTGTGAAGTGAATGGAGTGTTGCTTCACTTTCTAAATGCTGTACTTTCAGAGAAAATCACTTTCCTTTCAAAGTACCTTAAGGTACTTAGAAGCATTCACCAGTAACTCACATGAGTTTCTCTGAAAGAGAAGCAGTCTGTTCCAACACTTCAATTCACTGTGCGAAGTGAATGTGTTCTTGTTTCACTTTCTAAATGCTGTACTTTCAGAGAAAATCACTTTCCATTGAAACTGCCTTAAGCTACTTACAAGCATTCACCAGCAACTCACATACATTTCTCTGAAAGAGAAGCAGTATGTTCCAACACTTCAATTCACTGTGCGAAGTGAATAGAGTGTTGCTTCACTTTCTAAATGCTTTACTTTCAGAGAAAATCACTTTCCTTTGAAACTGCCTTAAGCTACTTACAAGCATTCACCAGCAACTCACATGAGTTTCTCTGAAAGAGAAGCAGTCTGTCCCAACACTTCAATTCACTGTGCGAAGTGAATGGAGTGTTGCTTCACTTTCTAAATGCTGTACTTTCAGAGAAAATCACTTTCTTTGAATGTGCCTGAACATAATTATAAGCATTCACAAGAAACTCACATGCATTTCTCTGAAAGAGAAGCAGTCTGTTCCAACACTTCAATTCACTGTGCGAAGTGAATGGATGGTTGATTCACTTTCTAAATGCTGTACATTCAGAGAAAATCACTTTCCTTTGAAACTGCCTTAAGCTACTTACAAGCATTCACCAGCAACTCACATGAGTTTCTCTGAAAGAGAAGCAGTCTGTTCCAACACTTCAATTCACTGTGCGAAGTGAATGTATTGTTGTTTCACTTTCTAAATGCTGTATTTTCAGAAAAAATCACTTTCCTTTGATACTGCCTTAAGCTACTTACAAGCATTCACAAGAAACTCACATGCATTTCTGTGAAAGAGAAGCAGTCTGTTCCAACACTTCACTTCACTGTGCGAAGTGAATGGAGTGTTGCTTCACTTTCTAAATGCTGTACTTTCAGAGAAAATCACTTTCCTTTGAAAGTGTTTTAAGCTACTTACAAGCATTCATCAGCAACTCACATGAGTTTCTCTGAAAGAGAAGCAGTCTGTTCCAACACTTCAATTCACTGTGCAAAGTGAATGGAGTGTTGCTTCACTTTCTAAATGCTGTACTTTCAGAGAAAATCACTTTCCTTTGAAACCGCCTTGAACTACTTACATGCATTCACCATCAACTCACATGAGTTTCTCTGAAAGAGAAGCAGTCTGTTCCAACTCTTCAAGTCACTGTGCGAAGTGCATGGAGTGTTGCGTCACTTTCTAAATGCTGTACTTTCAGAGAAAATCACTTTCCTTTGAAAGTGCCTTAAGCTACTTACAAGCATTCCCCAGCAACTCACATGCATTTTTCAGAAAGAGAAGCAGTCTGTTCCAACACTTCAATTCACTCTGCGAAGTGAATGTGTTGTTGTTTCACTTTCTAAATGCTGTACTTTCAGAGAAAATCACTTTCCTTTGAAACTGCCTTAAGCTGCTTACAAGCATTCACCAGCAACTCACATGCATTTCTCTGAAAGAGAAGCAGTCTGTTCCAACACTTCAATTCACTGTGCGAAATGACTGGAGTGTTGCTTCACTTTCTAAATGCTGTACTTTCAGAGAAAATCACTTTCTTTGAAAGTGCCTGAACATAATTTTAAGCATTCACAAGAAATTCACATACATTTCTCTGAAAGAGAAGCAGTCTGTTCCAACACTTCAATTCACTGTGCGAAGTGATTGGAGTGTTGCTTAACTTTCTAAATGCTGTACTTTCAGAGAAAATCACTTTCCTTTGAAACTGCCTTAAGCTACTTTCATGAATTCACCAGCAACTCACATGACTTTTTCTGAAAGATTAGCAGTCTGTTCCAACACTTCAATTCACTGTGCAAAGTGAATGGAGTGTTGCTTCACTTTCTAAATGCTCTACTCTCAGAGATAATCACTTTCCTTTGAAACTGCCTTAAACTACTTACAAGCATTCACCAGCAACTCACATGAGTTTCTCTGAAAGGAAGCACTCTGTTCCAACTCTTCAATTCACTGTGCGAAGTGAATGGAGTGTTGTGTCACTTTCGAAATGCTGTACTTGCAGAGAAAATCACTTTCCTTTCAAAGTACCTTAAGCTACTTACAAGCATTCACCAGCAACTCACATGAGTTTCTCTGAAAGAGAAGCAGTCTGTTCCAACACTTCAATTCACTGTGCAAAGTGAATGGAGTGTTGCTTCACTTTCTAAATGCTGTACTTTCAGAGAAAATCACTCTCCTTTGAAACTGCCTTAAGCTACTTACAAGCATTCACCAGCAACTCACATGAGTTTCCCTGAAAGAGAAGCCGTCTCTTCCAACACTTCAATTCACTGTGTGAAGTGAATGGAGTGTTGCTTCACTTTCTAAATGCTGTACTTTCAGAGAAAATCACTTTCCTTTCAAAGTACCTTAAGGTACTTAGAAGCATTCACCAGCAACTCACATGAGTTTCTCTGAAAGAGAAGCAGTCTGTTCCAACACTTCAATTCATTGTGCGAAGTGAATGTGTTGTTGTTTCACTTTCTAAATGCTGTACTTTCAAAGAAAATCACTTTACTTTGAAACTGCCTTAAGCTACTTACAAGCATTCACCAGCAACTCACATACATTTCTCTGAAAGAGAAGCAGTCTGTTCCAACACTTCAATTCACTGTGCGAAGTGAATGGAGTGTTGCTTCACTTTCTAAATGCTGTACTTTCAGAGAAAATCACTTTCCTTTGAAACTGTCTTAAGCTACTTACAAGCATTCACCTGCAACTCACATCAGTTTCTCTGAAAGAGAAGAAGTCTGTTCCAACTCTTCAATTCACTGTGTGAAGTGAATGGAGTCTTGCGTCACTTTCTAAATGCTGTACTTTCAGAGAAAATCACTTTCCTTTCAAAGTCCCTTAAGCTACTTACAAGCATTCACCAGCAACTCACATGAGTTTCTCTGAAAGAGAAGCAGTCTGTTCCAACACTACAATTCATTGTGCAAAGTGAATGTATTGTTGTTTCACTTTCTAAATGCTGTACTTTCAGAGAAAATCACTTTCCTTTGAAACTGCCTTAAGCTACTTACAAGCATTCACCAGCAACTCACATGAGTTTCTCTGAAAGAGAAGCATTCTGTTCCAACACTTCAATTCACTGTGCGAAGTGAATGGAGTGTTGCTTCACTTTCTAAATGCTGTATATTCAGAGAAAATCACTTTCCTTTGAAACTGCCTTAAGCTACTTACAAGCATTCACCAGCAACTCACGTGAGTTTCTCTGAAAGAGAAGCAGTCTGTTCCAACACTTCAATTCACTATGCAAAGTGAATGGAGTGTTGCTTCATTTTCTAAATGCTGTACTTTCAGAGAAAATCACTTTCCTTTGAAACCGCCTTGAACTACTTACATGCATTCACCATCAGCTCACATGAGTTTCTCTGAAAGAGAAGCAATCTGTTCCAACTCTTCAATTCACTGTGCGAAGTGCATGGAGTGTTGTGTCACTTTCTAAATGCTGTACTTTCAGAGAAAATCACTTTCCTTTGAAAGTGCCTTAAGCTACTTACAAGCATTCCCCAGCAACTCACATGCATTTTTCAGAAAGAGAAGCAGTCTGTTCCAACACTTCAATTCACTCTGCGTAGTGAATGTGTTGTTTCACTTTCTAAATGCTGTACTTTCAGAGAAAATCACTTTCCTTTGAAACTGCCTTAAGCTACTTACAAGCATTCACCAGTAACTCACATGCATTTCTCTGAAAGAGAAGCAGTCTGTTCCAACATTTCAATTCACTGTGCGAAATGACTGGAGTGTTGCTTCACTTTCTAAATGCTGTACTTTCAGAGAAAATCACTTTCTTTGAAAGTGCCTGAACATAATTTTAAGCATTCACAAGAAATTCACATACATTTCTCTGAAAGAGAAGCACTCTGTTCCAACATTTCAATTCACTGTGCAAAGTGAATGGAGTGTTGCTTCACTTTCTAAATGCTGTACTTTCAGAGAAAATCACTTTCCTTTGAAACTGCCTTAAACTACTTACAAGCATTCACCAGCAACTCACATGAGTTTATCTGAAAGGGAAGCACTCTGTTCCAACTCTTCAATTCACTGTGCGAAATGAATGGAGTGTTGTGTCACTTTCGAAATGCTGTACTTGCAGAGAAAATCACTTTCCTTTCAAAGTACCTTAAGCTACTTACAAGCATTCACCAGCAACTCACATGAGTTTCTCTGAAAGAGAAGCAGTCTGTTCCAACACTTCAATTCACTGTGTGAAGTGAATGGAGTGTTCCGTCACTTTCTTAATCCTGTACTTTCAGAGAAAATCACTTTCCTATGAAAGTGCCTTAAGCTACTTACAAGCATTCACCAGCAACTCACATGAGTTTCTCTGAAAGAGAAGCAGTCTGTTCCAACACTTCAATTCACTGTGCGAAGTGAATGTGTTGTTGTTTCGTTTTCTAAATGCTGTACTTTCAGAGAAAATCACTCTTCTTTCAAAGTGCCTTAAGCTACTTACAAGCATTCACCAACAACTCTCATGCATTACTCTGAAAGAGAAGCAGTCTGTTCCACTACTTCAATTCAATGTGCGAAGTGAATGGAGTGTTGCTTCAGTTTCTAAATGCTGTACTTTCAAAGAAAATCACTTTCTTTGAAAGTGCCTTAAGCTTCTTACAAGCATTCACTAGCAACTCACATGAGTTTCTCTCAAAGAGAAGCAATCTGTTCCAGCACTTCAATTCACTGTGAGAAGTGAATGTGTTGTTGTTTCACTTTCTAAATGCTGTATTTTCAGAGAAAATCACTTTCTTTGATACTGCCTTAAGCTACTTACAAGCATTCACAAGAAACTCACATGCGTTTCTCTGAAAGAGAAGCACTCTGTTCCAACACTTCAATTCACTGTGCGAAGTGAATGGAGTGTTGCTTCACTTTCTAAGTGCTGTAATTTCAGAGAAAATAACTTTCCTTTGATAGCGCCTTAAGCTACTTACAAGCATTCACCAGCAACTCACATGAGTTTCTCTGAAAGAGAGGCAGTCTGTTCCAACACTTCAATTCACTGTGCGAAGTGACTGGAGTGTTGCTTCACTTTCTAAATGCTGTACTTTCAGAGAAAATCACTTTCCTTTGACACTGCCTTAAGCTACTTGCAAGCATTCACAAGAAACTCTCATGGGTTTCTCTGAAAGAGAAGCAGTCTGTTCCAACACTTCAAATCACTGTGCGAAGTGAATGGAGTGTTGCTTCTATTTCTAAATGAAGTACTTTCAGAGAAAATCACTCTCTTTGAAACTGCCTTAAGCTACTTACAAGCATTCACCAGCAACTCACATTAGTTTCTCTGAAAGAGAAGTAATCTGTTCCAACACTTCAATTCACTGTGCGAAGTGAATGTGTTGTTGTTTCGTTTTCTAAATGCTGTACTTTTAGAGAAAATCACTCTTCTTTGAAAGTGCCTTAAGCTACTTACAAGCATTCACCAGCAACTCACATGAGTTTCTCTGAAAGGAATCAGTCTGTTCCAACTCTTCAATTCACTGTGCGAAGTGAATGGAGTGTTGCGTCACTTTCTAAACGCTGTACTTTCAGAGAAAATCACTTTCCTTTCAAAGTACCTTAAGCGACTTACAAGCATTCACCAGCAACTCACATGAGTTTCTCTGAAAGAGAAGCAGTCTGTTCCAACACTTCAATTCACTGTGCGAAGTCAATGTGTTGTTGTTTCACTTTCTAAATGCTGTACTTTCAGAGAAAATCACTTTCCTTTGAAACTGCCTTAAGCTACTTACAAGCATTCACCAGCAACTCACGTTAGTTTCTCTGAAACAGAAGCAGTCTGTTCCAACACTTCAATTCACTGTGTGAAGTGAATGGAGTGTTGCGTCACTTTCTAAATCCTGTATTTTCAGAGAAAATCACTTTCCTTTGAAACTGCCTTAAGCTACTTACAAGCATTCACCAGCAACTCGCATGAGTTTCTTTGAAAGAGATGCATTCTGTTCCAACACTTCAGTTCACAGTGAGAAGTGAATGGAGTATTGCTTCACTTTCTAAATGCTGTCCTTTCAGAGAAAATCACTTTCCTTTGAAAGTGCCTTAAGCTACTTACAAGCATTCACAAGAAACTCACATGCATTTCCCTGAAAGAGAAGCAGTCTGTTCCAACACTTCATTTCACTGTGCGAAGTGAATAAAGTGTTGCTTCACTTTCTAAATGCGCTCCTTTTAGAGAAAATCACTCACTTTTGAAACTACCTGAAGTGACTTACAAGCATTCACAAGAAACTCACATCTGTTTCTCTGAAAGCAAAGCAGTCTGTTCCAACACTTCAATTCACTGTTCAAAGTGTATGGAGTGTTCCTTCACTTTCTAAATGCTGTACCTTCAGTAAAAATCACTTTCCTTTGACACTGCCTTAAGCTACCTACAAGCATTCACCAGCATCTCACATGACTTTCTCTGAAAGAGAAGCAGTCTGTTCCAACACTTCAATTCACTGTGCGAAGTCAATGGAGTGTTACTTCACTTTCTAAATGCTGTAGTCACAGAGAAAATCACTTTCCTTTGAATGTGCCTTAAGTTACTTACAAGCATTCACAAGAAACTCACATGCGTTGCTCTGAAAGAGAAGCAGTCTGTTCCAACACTTCAATTCACTGTGCTAAGTAAATGGAGTGTTACTTCACTTTCTAAATGCTGTACTTTCAGAGAAAATCACTTTCCTTTGAAACTGCCTTAAGCTACTTATAAGCATTCACAAGAAACTAACATGCGTTTCTCTGAAAGAGAAGCAGTCTGTTCCAACACTTCAATTCACTGTGCGAAGTGAATGGAGTGTTGCTTCGCTTTCTAAATGCTATCCTTTCAGAGAAAATCACTTTCCGTTGAAAGTGCCTTAAGCAACTTACAAGCTTTCACCAGCAACTCACATGAGTTTCTTTGAAAGAGAAGCAGTCTGTTCCAACACTTCAATTCACTGTGTGAAGTGAATGTGTTGTTGTTTCACTTTCTAAATGCTGTATTTTCAGAGAAAATCACTTTCCTTTGATACTGCCTTAAGCTACTTACATGCATTCACAAGAAACTCACATGCGTTTCTCTGAAAGAGAAGCAGTCTGTTCCAACACTTCAATTCACTGTGCGAAGTGAATGGAGTGTTACTTCACGTTCTAAATGCTGTACTTTCAGAGAAAATCACTTTCCTTTGAAACCGCCTTAAACTTCTTATAAGAATTCACCAGCAACTTACATGAGTTTCTCTGAAAGAGAGGCAGTCTGTTTCAACACTTCAATTCACTGTTCGAAGTGACTGGAGAGTTACTTCACTTTCTAAATGCTGTACTTTCAGAGAAAATCACTTTCCTTTCAAAGTACCTTAAGGTACTTAGAAGAATTCACCAGCAACTCACATGAGTTTCTCTGAAAGAGAAGCAGTCTGTTCCAACACTTCAATTCATTGTGCGAAGTGAATGTGTTGTTATTTCACTTTCTAAATGCTGTACTTTCAAAGAAAATCACTTTCCTTTGAAACTGTCTTAAGCTACTTACAAGCATTCACCAGCAACTCACATACATTTCTCTGAAAGAGAAGCAGTCTGTTCCAACACTTCAATTCACTGTGCGCAGTGAATGGAGTGTTGCTTCACTTTCTAAATGCTGTACTTTCAGAGAAAATCACTTTCCTTTGAAACTGCCTTAAGCTACTTACAAGCATTCACCAGCAACTCACATCAGTTTCTCTGAAAGAGAAGTATTCTGTTGCAACACTTCAATTCACAGTGCAAAGTGAATGGAGTGTTGCTTCGCTTTCTAAATGCTGTACTTTCAGAGAAAATCACTTTCCCTTGAAACTGCCTTCAACTACTTACAAGCATTCACCAGCAACTCACATGAGTTTCTCTGAAAGAGAAGAAGTCTGTTCCAACTCTTCAATTCACTGTGTGAAGTGAATGGAGTCTTGCGTCACTTTCTAAATGCTGTACTTTCAGAGAAAATCACTTTCCTTTCAAAATACCTTAAGCTACTTACAAGCATTCACCAGCAACTCACATGAGTTTCTCTGAAAGAGATGCAGTCTGTTCAAACACTACAATTCATTGTGCAAAGTGAATGTGTTGTTGTTTCACTTTCTAAATGCTGTACTTTCAGAGAAAATCACTTTCCTTTGAAACTGCCTTAAGCTACTTACAAGCATTCACCAGCAACTCACATACAATTCTCTGAAAGAGAAGCATTCTGTTCCAACACTTCAATTCATTGTGCGAAGTGAATGGAGTGTTGCTTCACTTTCTAAATGCTGTATATTCAGAGAAAATCACTTTCCTTTGAAAGTTCCTTAAGCTACTTACAAGCATTCACCAGCAACTCACATGAGTTTCTCTGAAAGAGAAGCAGTCTGTTCCAACACTTCAATTCACTGTGCGAAGTGAATGTGTTGTTGTTTCGTTTTCTAAATGCTGTACTTTCAGAGAAAATCACTCTTCTTTGAAAGTGCCTTAAGCTACTTACAAGCATTCACCAACAAGTCTCATGCATTACTCTGAAAGAGAAGCAGTCTGTTCCAATACTTCAATTCAATGTGCGAAGTGAATGGAGTGTTGCTTCATTTTCTAAATGCTGTAATTTCAGAGAAAATAACTTTCCTTTGATACCACCTTAAGCTACTTACAAGCATTCACCAGCAACTCACATGAGTTTCTCTGAAAGAGAGGCAGTCTGTTCCAACACTTCAATTCACTGTGCGAAGTGACTGGAGTTTTGCTTCACTTTCTAAATGCTGTACATTCAGAGAAAATCACTTTCCTTTGACACTGCCTTAAGCTACTTGCAAGCATTCACAAGAAACTCTCATGCGTTTCTCTGAAAGAGAAGCAGTCTGTTCCAACACTTCAATTCACTGTGCGAAGTGAATAGAGTGTTGCTTCTATTTCTAAATGCTGTACTTTCAGAGAAAATCTCTTTCCTTTGAAACTGCCTTAAGCTACTTACAAGCATTCACCAGCAACTCACATGAGTTTCTCTGAAAGAGAAGCAGTCTGTTCCAACACTTCAATTCACAGTGCAAAGTGAATGGAGTGTTGCGTCACTTTCTAAATGCTGTACTTTCAGAGAAAATCACTTTCCTTTGAAAGTGCCTTAAGCTACTTACAAGCATTCACCAGCAACTCACATGCATTTTTCAGAAAGAGAAGCAGTCTGTTCCAACACTTCAATTCACTCTGCGAAGTGAATGTGTTGTTGTTTCACTTTCTAAATGCTGTACTTTCAGAGAAAATCACTTTCCTTTGAAACTGCCTTAAGCTACTTACAAGCATTCACCAGCAACTCACATGCATTTCTCTGAAAGAGAAGCAATCTGTTCCAACACTTCAATTCACTGTGCGAAATGAATGGAGTGTTGCTTCACTTTCTAAATGCTGTACTTTCAGAGAAAATCACTTTCTTTGAAAGTGCCTGAACATAATTTTAAGCATTCACAAGAAATTCACATGCATTTCTCTGAAAGAGAAGCAGTCTGTTCCAACACTTCAATTCACTGTGCGAAGTGAATGGAGGGTTGCGACACTTTCTAAATGCTGTACTTTCAGAGAAAATCCCTTTCCTTTGAAACTGCCTTAAGCTACTTACAAGCATTCACCAGCAACTCACATGACTTTTTCTGAAAGATTAGCAGTCTGTTCCAACACTTCAATTCACTGTGCGAAGTGAATGTGTTGTTGTTTCACTTTCTAAATGCTGTATTTTCAGAGAAAATCACTTTCCTTTGATACTGCCTTAAGCTACTTACAAGCATTCACAACAAACTCACATGCGTTTTTCTGAAAGAGAAGCAGTCTGTTCCAACACTTCAATTCACTGTGAGAAGTGAATGGAGTGTCGCTTCACTTTCTAAATGCTGTAATTTCAGAGAAAATCACTTTCCTTGAAAGTGCCTTAAGCTACTTACAAGGATTCACCAGCAACTCACATCAGTTTCTCTGAAAGAGAAGCAGTCTGTTCCAACACTTCAATTCACTGTGCGAAGTGAATAGAGTGTTGCTTCTATTTCTAAATGCTGTACTTTCAGAGAAAATCTCTTTCCTTTGAAACTGCCTTAAGCTACTTACAAGCATTCACCAGCAACTCACATGAGTTTCTCTGAAAGAGAAGCAGTCTGTTCCAACACTTCAATTCACAGTGCAAAGTGAATGGAGTGTTGCGTCACTTTCTAAATGCTGTACTTTCAGAGAAAATCACTTTCCTTTGAAAGTGCCTTAAGCTACTTACAAGTATTCCCCAGCAACTCACATGCATTTTTCAGAAAGAGAAGCAGTCTGTTCCAACACTTCAATTCACTCTGCGAAGTGAATGTGTTGTTGTTTCACTTTCTAAATGCTGTACTTTCAGAGAAAATCACTTTCCTTTGAAACTGCCTTAAGCTACTTACCAGCATTCACCAGCAACTCACATGCATTTCTCTGAAAGAGAAGCAGTCTGTTCCAACACTTCAATTCACTGTGCGAAATGAATGGAGTGTTTCTTCACGTTCTAAATGCTGTACTTTCAGAGAAAATCACTTTCTTTGAAAGTGCCTGAACATAATTTTAAGCATTCACAAGAAATTCACATGCATTTCTCTGAAAGAGAACCAGTCTGTTCCAACACTTCAATTCACTGTGCGAAGTGAATGGAGGGTTGCGTCACTTTCTAAATGCTGTACTTTCAGAGAAAATCCCTTTCCTTTGAAACTGCCTTAAGCTACTTACAAGCATTCACCAGCAACTCACATGACTTTTTCTGAAAGATTAGCAGTCTGTTCCAACACTTCAATTCACTGTGCGAAGTGAATGTGTTGTTGTTTCACTTTCTAAATGCTGTATTTTCAGAGAAAATCACTTTCCTTTGATACTGCCTTAAGCTACTTACAAGCATTCACAACAAACTCACATGCGTTTTTCTGAAAGAGAAGCAGTCTGTTCCAACACTTCAATTCACTGTGAGAAGTGAATGGAGTGTCGCTTCACTTTCTAAATGCTGTAATTTCAGAGAAAATCACTTTCCTTGAAAGTGCCTTAAGCTACTTACAAGGATTCACCAGCAACTCACATGAGTTTCTCTGAAAGAGAAGCAGTCTGTTCCAACACTTCAATTCACTGTGCAAAGTGAATGGAGTGTTGCTTCACTTTCTAAATGCTGTACTTTCAGAGAAAATCACTTTCCTTTGAAACTGCCAAAAACTACTTACAAGCATTCACCAGCAGCTCACATGAGTTTCTCTGAAAGAGAAGCAGTCTGTTCCAACTCTTCAATTCACTGTGCAAAGTGAATGGAGTGTTGCGTCACTTTTTAAATGCTGTACTTTCAGAGAAAATCTCTTTCCTTTCAAAGTACCTTAAGCTACTTACAAGCATTCACCAGCAATTCACATGAGTTTCTCTGAAAGAGAAGCAGTCTGTTCCAACACTACCATTCATTGTGCGAAGTGAATATGTTGTTGTTTCACTTTCTAAATGCTGTACTTTCAGAGAAAATCACTTTCCTTTGAAACTGCCTTAAGCTACTTACAAGCATTCACCAGCAACTCACATACATTTCTCTGAAAGAGAAGCAGTCTGTTCCAACTCTTCAAATCACTGTGCGAATTGAATGGAGTGTTGCGTCACTTTCGAAATGCTGTACTTTCAGAGAAAATCACTTTCCTTTCAAAGTACCTAAAGCTTCTTACAAGCATTCACCAGCAACTCACATGAGTTTCTCTGAAAGAGAAGCAGTCTGTTCCAATACTTTAATTCACTGTGTGAAGTGAATGGAGTGTTCCGTCACTTTCTTAATCCTGTACTTTCAGAGAAAATCACTTTCCTTTCAAAGCGCCTTAAGCTACTTACAAGCATTCACCAGCAACTCACATGAGTTTCTCTGAAAGAGAAGCAGTCTGTTCCAACACTTCAATTCACTCTGCGAAGTGAATGTGTTGTTGTTTCGTTTTCTAAATGCTGTACTTTCAGAGAAAATCACTCTTCTTTGAAAGTGCCTTAAGCTACTTACAAGCATTCACCAACAACTCTCATGCATTACTCTGAAAGAGAAGCAGTCTGTTGCAATACTTCAATTCAATGTGTGAAGTGAATGGAGTGTTGCTTCACTTCCTAAATGCTGTACTTTCAGAGAAAATCACTTTCTTTGAAAGTGCCTTAAGATAATTATAAGCATTCACAAGAAACTCATATGCATTTCTCTGAAAGAGAAGCAGTCTTTTCCAACACTTCAATTCACTGTGCGAAGTGAATGGAGGGTTGCTTCACTTTCTAAATGCTGTACTTTCAGCGAAAATCACTTTCCTTTGAAAGTGCCTGAAGCTACTTACAAGCATTCACCAGCAACTCACATGAGTTTCTCTAAAAGAGAAGCAGTCTGTTCCAACACTTCAATTCACTCTGAGAAGTGAATGTGTTGTTGTTTCACTTTCTAAATGCTGTATTTTCAGAGAAAATCACTTTTCTTTGATACTGCCTTAAGCTACTTACAAGCATTCACAAGAGACTCACATGCGTTTCTCTGAAAGAGAAGCACTCTGTTCCAACACTTCAATTCACTGTGCGAAGTGAATGGAGTGTTCCTTCACTTTCTACGTGCTGTACTTTCAGAGAAAATCACTTTCCTTTGAAAGTGCCTTAAGCTACTTACAAGCATTCCCCAGCAATTCACATGCATTTTTCAGAAAGAGAAGCAGTCTGTTCCAACACTTCAATTCACTCTGCGAAGTGAATGTGTTGTTGTTTCACTTTCTAAATGCTGTACTTTCAGAGAAAATCACTTTCCTTTGAAACTGCCTTAAGCTACTTACAAGCATTCACCAGCAACTCACATGCATTTCTCTGAAAGAGAAGCAGTCTGTTCCAACACTTCAATTCACTGTGCGAAATGAATGGAGTGTTGCTTCACGTTCTAAATGCTGTACTTTCAGAGAAAATCACTTTCTTTGAAAGTGCCTGAACATAATTTTAAGCATTCACAAGAAATTCACATGCATTTCTCTGAAAGAGAACCAGTCTGTTCCAACACTTCAATTCACTGTGCGAAGTGAATGGAGGGTTGCGTCACTTTCTAAATGCTGTACTTTCGGAGAAAATCCCTTTCCTTTGAAACTGCCTTAAGCTACTTACAAGCATTCACCTGCAACTCACATGACTTTTTCTGAAAGATTAGCAGTCTGTTCCAACACTTCAATTCACTGTGCGAAGTGAATGTGTTGTTGTTTCACTTTCTAAATGCTGTATTTTCAGAGAAAATCACTTTCCTTTGATACTGCCTTAAGCTACTTACAAGCATTCACAACAAACTCACATGCGTTTTTCTGAAAGAGAAGCAGTCTGTTCCAACACTTCAATTCACTGTGAGAAGTGAATGGAGTGTCGCTTCACTTTCTAAATGCTGTAATTTCAGAGAAAATCACTTTCCTTGAAAGTGCCTTAAGCTACTTACAAGGATTCACCAGCAACTCACATGAGTTTCTCTGAAAGAGAAGCAGTCTGTTCCAACACTTCAATTCACTGTGCAAAGTGAATGGAGTGTTGCTTCACTTTCTAAATGCTGTACTTTCAGAGAAAATCACTTTCCTTTGAAACTGCCTAAAACTACTTACAAGCATTCACCAGCAGCTCACATGAGTTTCTCTGAAAGAGAAGCAGTCTGTTCCAACTCTTCAATTCACTGTGCGAAGTGAATGGAGTGTTGCATCACTTTTTAAATGCTGTACTTTCAGAGAAAATCTCTTTCCTTTCAAAGTACCTTAAGCTACTTACAAGCATTCACCAGCAATTCACATGAGTTTCTCTGAAAGAGAAGCAGTCTGTTCCAACACTACCATTCATTGTGCGAAGTGAATATGTTGTTGTTTCACTTTCTAAATGCTGTACTTTCAGAGTAAATCACTTTCCTTTGAAACTGCCTTAAGCTACTTACAAGCATTCACCAGCAACTCACATACATTTCTCTGAAAGAGAAGCAGTCTGTTCCAACTCTTCAATTCACTGTGCGAAGTGAATGGAGTGTTGCGTCACTTTCGAAATGCTGTACTTTCAGAGAAAATCACTTTCTTTTCAAAGTACCTAAAGCTTCTTACAAGCATTCACCAGCACTCACATGAGTTTCTCTGAAAGAGAAGCAGTCTGTTCCAACACTTTAATTCACTGTGTGAAGTGAATGGAGTGTTCCGTCACTTTCTTAATCCTGTACTTTCAGAGAAAATCACATTCCTTTCAAAGTGCCTTAAGCTACTACAAGCATTCACCAGCAACTCACATGAGTTTCTCTGAAAGAGAAGCAGTCTGTTCCAACACTTCAATTCACTCTGCGAAGTGAATGTGTTGTTGTTTCGTTTTCTAAATGCTGTACTTTCAGAGAAAATCACTCTTCTTTGAAAGTGCCTTAAGCTACTTACAAGCATTCACCAACAACTCTCATGCATTACTCTGAAAGAGAAGCAGTCTGTTCCAATACTTCAATTCAATGTGTGAAGTGAATGGAGTGTTGCTTCACTTCCTAAATGCTGTACTTTCAGAGAAAATCACTTTCTTTGAAAGTGCCTTAAGATAATTATAAGCATTCACAAGAAACTCATATGCATTTCTCTGAAAGAGAAGCAGTCTGTTCCAACCCTTCAATTCACTGTGCGAAGTGAATGGAGTGTTGCGTCACTTTCGAAATGCTGTACTTTCAGCGAAAATCACTTTCCTTTGAAAGTGCCTGAAGCTACTTACAAGCATTCACCAGCAACTCACATGAGTTTCTCTAAAAGAGAAGCAGTCTGTTCCAACATTTCAATTCACTCTGAGAAGTGAATGTGTTGTTGTTTCACTTTCTAAATGCTGTATTTTCAGAGAAAATCACTTTTCTTTGATACTGCCTTAAGCTACTTACAAGCATTCACAAGAGACTCACATGCGTTTCTCTGAAAGAGAAGCACTCTGTTCCAACACTTCAATTCACTGTGCGAAGTGAATGGAGTGTTGCTTCACTTTCTACGTGCTGTACTTTCAGAGAAAATCACTTTCCTTTGAAAGTGCCTTAAGCTACTTACAAGCATTCCCCAGCAACTCACATGCATTTTTCAGAAAGAGAAGCAGTCTGTTCCAACACTTCAATTCACTCTGCGAAGTGAATGTGTTGTTGTTTCACTTTCTAAATGCTGTACTTTCAGAGAAAATCACTTTCCTTTGAAACTGCCTTAAGCTACTTACAAGCATTCACCAGCAACTCACATGCATTTCTCTGAAAGAGAAGCAGTCTGTTCCAACACTTCAATTCACTGTGCGAAATGAATGGAGTGTTGCTTCACGTTCTAAATGCTGTACTTTCAGAGAAAATCACTTTCTTTAAAAGTGCCTGAACATAATTTTAAGCATTCACAAGAAATTCACATGCATTTCTCTGAAAGAGAACCAGTCTGTTCCAACACTTCAATTCACTGTGCGAAGTGAATGGAGGGTTGCGTCACTTTCTAAATGCTGTACTTTCAGAGAAAATCCCTTTCCTTTGAAACTGCCTTAAGCTACTTACAAGCATTCACCAGCAACTCACATGACTTTTTCTGAAAGATTAGCAGTCTGTTCCAACACTTCAATTCACTGTGCGAAGTGAATGTGTTGTTGTTTCACTTTCTAAATGCTGTATTTTCAGAGAAAATCACTTTCCTTTGATACTGCCTTAAGCTACTTACAAGCATTCACAACAAACTCACATGCGTTTTTCTGAAAGAGAAGCAGTCTGTTCCAACACTTCAATTCACTGTGCGAAGTGAATGGAGTGTCGCTTCACTTTCGAAATGCTGTAATTTCAGAGAAAATCACTTTCCTTTGAAAGTGCCTTAAGCTACTTACAAGGATTCACCAGCAACTCACATGAGTTTCTCTGAAAGAGAAGCAGTCTGTTCCAACACTTCAATTCACTGTGCAAAGTGAATGGAGTGTTGCTTCACTTTCTAAATGCTGTACTTTCAGAGAAAATCACTTTCCTTTGAAACTGCCTAAAACTACTTACAAGCATTCACCAGCAGCTCACATGAGTTTCTCTGAAAGAGAAGCAGTCTGTTCCAACTCTTCAATTCACTGTGCGAAGTGAATGGAGTGTTGCGTCACTTTTTAAATGCTGTACTTTCAGAGAAAATCTCTTTCCTTTCAAAGTACCTTAAGCTACTTACAAGCATTCACCAGCAATTCACATGAGTTTCTCTGAAAGAGAAGCAGTCTGTTCCAACACTACCATTCATTGTGCGAAGTGAATTTGTTGTTGTTTCACTTTCTAAATGCTGTACTTTCAGAGAAAATCACTTTCCTTTGAAACTGCCTTAAGCTACTTACAAGCATTCACCAGCAACTCACATACATTTCTCTGAAAGAGAAGCAGTCTGTTCCAACTCTTCAATTCACTGTGCGAAGTGAATGGAGTGTTGCGTCACTTTCGAAATGCTGTACTTTCAGAGAAAATCACTTTCCTTTCAAAGTACCTAAAGCTTCTTACAAGCATTCACCAGCAACTCACATGAGTTTCTCTGAAAGAGAAGCAGTCTGTTCCAACACTTTAATTCACTGTGTGAAGTGAATGGAGTGTTCCGTCACTTTCTTAATCCTGTACTTTCAGAGAAAATCACTTTCCTTTCAAAGTGCCTTAAGCTACTTACAAGCATTCACCAGCAACTCACATGAGTTTCTCTGAAAGAGAAGCAGTCTGTTCCAACACTTCAATTCACTCTGCGAAGTGAATGTGTTGTTGTTTCGTTTTCTAAATGCTGTACTTTCAGAGAAAATCACTCTTCTTTGAAAGTGCCTTAAGCTACTTACAAGCATTCACCAACAACTCTCATGCATTACTCTGAAAGAGAAGCAGTCTGTTCCAATACTTCAATTCAATGTGTGAAGTGAATGGAGTGTTGCTTCACTTCCTAAATGCTGTACTTTCAGAGAAAATCACTTTCTTTGAAAGTGCCTTAAGATAATTATAAGCATTCACAAGAAACTCATATGCATTTCTCTGAAAGAGAAGCAGTCTCTTCCAACACTTCAATTCACTGTGCGAAGTGAATGGAGGGTTGCTTCACTTTCTAAATGCTGTACTTTCAGCGAAAATCACTTTCCTTTGAAAGTGCCTGAAGCTACTTACAAGCATTCACCAGCAACTCACATGAGTTTCTCTAAAAGAGAAGCAGTCTGTTCCAACACTTCAATTCACTCTGAGAAGTGAATGTGTTGTTGTTTCACTTTCTAAATGCTGTATTTTCAGAGAAAATCACTTTTCTTTGATACTGCCTTAAGCTACTTACAAGCATTCACAAGAGACTCACATGCGTTTCTCTGAAAGAGAAGCACTCTGTTCCAACACTTCAATTCACTGTGCGAAGTGAATGGAGTGTTGCTTCACTTTCTACGTGCTGTACTTTCAGAGAAAATCACTTTCCTTTGAAAGTGCCTTAAGCTACTTACAAGCATTCCCCAGCAACTCACATGCATTTTTCAGAAAGAGAAGCAGTCTGTTCCAACACTTCAATTCACTCTGCGAAGTGAATGTGTTGTTGTTTCACTTTCTAAATGCTGTATTTTCAGAGAAAATCACTTTTCTTTGATACTGCCTTAAGCTACTTACAAGCATTCACAAGAGACTCACATGCGTTTCTCTGAAAGAGAAGCACTCTGTTCCAACACTTCAATTCACTGTGCGAAGTGAATGGAGTGTTGCTTCACTTTCTACGTGCTGTACTTTCAGAGAAAATCACTTTCCTTTGAAAGTGCCTTAAGCTACTTACAAGCATTCCCCAGCAACTCACATGCATTTTTCAGAAAGAGAAGCAGTCTGTTCCAACACTTGAATTCACTCTGCGAAGTGAATGTGTTGTTGTTTCACTTTCTAAATGCTGTACTTTCAGAGAAAATCACTTTCCTTTGAAACTGCCTTAAGCTACTTACAAGCATTCACCAGCAACTCACATGCATTTCTCTGAAAGAGAAGCAGTCTGTTCCAACACTTCAATTCACTGTGCGAAATGAATGGAGTGTTGCTTCACGTTCTAAATGCTGTACTTTCAGAGAAAATCACTTTCTTTGAAAGTGCCTGAACATAATTTTAAGCATTCACAAGAAATTCACATGCATTTCTCTGAAAGAGAACCAGTCTGTTCCAACACTTCAATTCACTGTGCGAAGTGAATGGAGGGTTGCGTCACTTTCTAAATGCTGTACTTTCAGAGAAAATCCCTTTCCTTTGAAACTGCCTTAAGCTACTTACAAGCATTCACCAGCAACTCACATGACTTTTTCTGAAATTAGCAGTCTGTTCCAACACTTCAATTCACTGTGCGAAGTGAATGTGTTGTTGTTTCACTTTCTAAATGCTGTATTTTCAGAGAAAATCACTTTCCTTTGATACTGCCTTAAGCTACTTACAAGCATTCACAACAAACTCGCATGCGTTTTTCTGAAAGAGAAGCAGTCTGTTCCAACACTTCAATTCACTGTGAGAAGTGAATGGAGTGTCGCTTCACTTTCTAAATGCTGTAATTTCAGAGAAAATCACTTTCCTTTGAAAGTGCCTTAAGCTACTTACAAGGATTCACCAGCAACTCACATGAGTTTCTCTGAAAGAGAAGCAGTCTGTTCCAACACTTCAATTCACTGTGCAAAGTGAATGGAGTGTTGCTTCACTTTCTAAATGCTGTACTTTCAGAGAAAATCACTTTCCTTTGAAACTGCCTAAAACTAATTACAAGCATTCACCAGCAGCTCACATGAGTTTCTCTGAAAGAGAAGCAGTCTGTTCCAACTCTTCAATTCACTGTGCGAAGTGAATGGAGTGTTGCGTCACTTTTTAAATGCTGTACTTTCAGAGAAAATCTCTTTCCTTTCAAAGTACCTTAAGCTACTTACAAGCATTCACCAGCAATTCACATGAGTTTCTCTGAAAGAGAAGCAGTCTGTTCCAACACTACCATTCATTGTGCGAAGTGAATTTGTTGTTGTTTCACTTTCTAAATGCTGTACTTTCAGAGAAAATCACTTTCCTTTGAAACTGCCTTAAGCTACTTACAAGCATTCACCAGCAACTCACATACATTTCTCTGAAAGAGAAGCAGTCTGTTCCAACTCTTCAATTCACTGTGCGAAGTGAATGGAGTGTTGCGTCACTTTCGAAATGCTGTACTTTCAGAGAAAATCACTTTCCTTTCAAAGTACCTAAAGCTTCTTACAAGCATTCACCAGCAACTCACATGAGTTTCTCTGAAAGAGAAGCAGTCTGTTCCAACACTTTAATTCACTGTGTGAAGTGAATGGAGTGTTCCGTCACTTTCTTAATCCTGTACTTTCAGAGAAAATCACTTTCCTTTCAAAGTGCCTTAAGCTACTTACAAGCATTCACCAGCAACTCACATGAGTTTCTCTGAAAGAGAAGCAGTCTGTTCCAACACTTCAATTCACTCTGCGAAGTGAATGTGTTGTTGTTTCGTTTTCTAAATGCTGTACTTTCAGAGAAAATCACTCTTCTTTGAAAGTGCCTTAAGCTACTTACAAGCATTCACCAACAACTCTCATGCATTACTCTGAAAGAGAAGCAGTCTGTTCCAATACTTCAATTCACTGTGCGAAATGAATGGAGGGTTGCTTCACTTTCTAAATGCTGTACTTTCAGCGAAAATCACTTTCCTTTGAAAGTGCCTGAAGCTACTTACAAGCATTCACCAGCAACTCACATGAGTTTCTCTAAAAGAGAAGCAGTCTGTTCCAACACTTCAATTCACTGTGCGAAATGAATGGAGTGTTGCTTCACGTTCTAAATGCTGTACATTCAGAGAAAATCACTTTCTTTGAAAGTGCCTGAACATAATTTTAAGCATTCACAAGAAATTCACATGCATTTCTCTGAAAGAGAACCAGTCTGTTCCAACACTTCAATTCACTGTGCGAAGTGAATGGAGGGTTGCGTCACTTTCTAAATGCTGCACTTTCAGAGAAAATCCCTTTCCTTTGAAACTGCCTTAAGCTACTTACAAGCATTCACCTGCAACTCACATGACTTTTTCTGAAAGATTAGCAGTCTGTTCCAACACTTCAATTCACTGTGCGAAGTGAATGTGTTGTTGTTTCACTTTCTAAATGCTGTATTTTCAGAGAAAATCACTTTCCTTTGATACTGCCTTAAGCTACTTACAAGCATTCACAACAAACTCACATGCGTTTTTCTGAAAGAGAAGCAGTCTATTCCAACACTTCAATTCACTGTGAGAAGTGAATGGAGTGTCGCTTCACTTTCTAAATGCTGTAATTTCAGAGAAAATCACTTTCCTTTGAAAGTGCCTTAAGCTACTTACAAGGATTCACCAGCAACTCACATGAGTTTCTCTGAAAGAGAAGCAGTCTGTTCCAACACTTCAATTCACTGTGCAAAGTGAATGGAGTGTTGCTTCACTTTCTAAATGCTGTACTTTCAGAGAAAATCACTTTCCTTTGAAACTGCCTAAAACTACTTACAAGCATTCACCAGCAGCTCACATGAGTTTCTCTGAAAGAGAAGCAGTCTGTTCCAACTCTTCAATTCACTGTGCGAAGTGAATGGAGTGTTGCGTCACTTTTTAAATGCTGTACTTTCAGAGAAAATCTCTTTCCTTTCAAAGTACCTTAAGCTACTTACAAGCATTCACCAGCAACTCACATGAGCTTCTCTGAAAGAGAAGCAGTCTGTTCCAACACTTCAATTCACTCTGCGAAGTGAATGTGTTGTTGTTTCGTTTTCTAAATGCTGTACTTTCAGAGAAAATCACTCTTCTTTGAAAGTGCCTTAAGCTACTTACAAGCATTCACCAACAACTCTCATGCATTACTCTGAAAGAGAAGCAGTCTGTTCCAATACTTCAATTCAATGTGTGAAGTGAATGGAGTGTTGCTTCACTTCCTAAATGCTGTACTTTCAGAGAAAATCACTTTCTTTGAAAGTGCCTTAAGATAATTATAAGCATTCACAAGAAACTCATATGCATTTCTCTGAAAGAGAAGCAGTCTGTTCCAACACTTCAATTCACTGTGCGAAGTGAATGGAGGGTTGCTTCACTTTCTAAATGCTGTACTTTCAGCGAAAAACACTTTCCTTTGAAAGTGCCTGAAGCTACTTACAAGCATTCACCAGCAACTCACATGAGTTTCTCTAAAAGAGAAGCAGTCTGTTCCAACACTTCAATTCACTCTGAGAAGTGAATGTGTTGTTGTTTCACTTTCTAAATGCTGTATTTTCAGAGAAAATCACTTTTCTTTGATACTGCCTTAAGCTACTTACAAGCATTCACAAGAGACTCACATGCGTTTCTCTGAAAGAGAAGCACTCTGTTCCAACACTTCAATTCACTGTGCGAAGTGAATGGAGTGTTGCTTCACTTTCTACGTGCTGTACTTTCAGAGAAAATCACTTTCTTTGAAAGTGGCTTAAGCTACTTACAAGCATTCAACAGAAATTCACATGCGTTTCAATGAAAGAGAAGCAGTCTGTTCCAACACTTCAATTCACAGTGCAAAGTGAATGGAGTGTTGCTTCACTTTCTAAATGCTGTACTTTCTGAGAAAATCACTTTCCTTTGAAAGTGCCTTAAACTACTTGCAAGCATTCACGAGCAACTCACATGAGTTTCTCTGAAAGAGAAGCAGTCTGTTCCAACAGTTCAATTCACTGTGCAAAGTGAATGGAGTTTTGCTTCATTTTCTTCATGCTGTACTTTCAGAGAAAATAACTTTCCTTTGATAGCGCCTTAAGCTACTTACAAGCATTCACCAACAACTCACATGAGTTTCTCTGAAAGAGAGGCAGTCTGTTCCAACACTTCAATTCACTGTGCGAAATGAATGGAGTATTGCTTCACTTTGTAAATGCTGTACTTTCAGAGAAAATCACCTTCTTTGAAAGTGGCTGAACATAATTTTAAGCATTCACAAGAAATTCACATGCATTTCTCTGAAAGAGAAGCAGTCTGTTCAAACACTTCAATTCACTGTGCGAAGTGAATGGAGGGTTGCTTCACTTTCTAAATGCTGTACTTTCAGAGAAAATCACTTTCCTTTGAAACTGCTTTAAGCTACTTACAAGCATTCACCAGCAACTCACATGACTTTTTCTGAAAGATTAGCAGTCTGTTCCAACACTTCAATTCACTGTGCGAAGTGAATGTGTTGTTGTTTCACTTTCTAAATGCTGTACTTTCAGAGAAAATCACTTTCCTTTGAAACTGCCTTAAGCTTCTTACAAGCATTCACTAGCAACTCACATGAGTTTCTCTGAAAGAGAAGCAGTCTGTTCCAACACTTCAATTCACTGTAAGAAGTGAATGTGTTGTTGTTTCACTTTCTAAATGCTGTATTTTCAGCGAAAATCACTTTCCTTTGATACTGCCTTAAGCTACTTACAAGCATTCACAAGAAACTCACATGCGTTTCTCTGAAAGAGAAGCACTCTGTTCCAACACTTCAATTCACTGTGCGAAGTGAATGGAGTGTTGCTTCACTTTCTAAATGCTGTAATTTCAGAGAAAATATCTTTCCTTTGATAGTGCCTTAAGCTACTTACAAGCATTCACCAGCAACTCACATGAGTTTCTCTGAAAGAGAGGCAGTCTGTTCCAACACTTCAATTCACTGTGCGAAGTGACTGGAGTGTTGCTTCACTTTCTAAATGCTGTACTTTCAGAGAAAATCACTTTCCTTTGACACTGCCTTAAGCTACTTGCAAGCGTTCACAAGAAACTCTCATGTGTTTCTCTGAAAGAGAAGCAGTCTGTTCCAACCCTTCAATTCACTGTGCGAAGTGAATGGAGTGTTGCTTCTATGTCTAAATGCTGTACTTTCAGAGAAAATCACTTTCCTTTGAAACGGCCTTAAGCTACTTACAAGCATTCACCAGCAACTCACATGAGTTTCTCTGAAAGAGAAGCAGTCTGTTCCAACACTTCAATTCACAGTGCAAAGTGAATGGAGTGTTGCGTTACTTTCTAAATGCTGTACTTTCAGAGAAAATCACTTTCCTTTGAAAGTGCCTTTAGCTGCTTACAAGCATTCCCCAGCAACTCACATGCATTTTTCAGAAAGAGAAGTAGTCTGTTCCAACACTTCAATTCACTCTGCGAAGTGAATGTGTTGTTGTTTCACTTTCTAAATGCTGTACTTTCAGAGAAAATCACTTTCCTTTGAAACTGCCTTAAGCTACTTACAAGCATTCACCAGCAACTCACATGCATTTCTCTGAAAGAGAAGCAGTCTGTTCCAACACTTCAATTCACTGTGCGAAATGAATGGAGTGTTGCTTCACTTTCTAAATGCTGTACTTTCAGAGAAAATCACTTTCTTTGAAAGTGCCTGAACATAATTTTAAGCATTCACAAAAAATTCACATGCATTTCTCTGAAAGAGAACCAGTCTGTTCCAACACTTCAATTCACTGTGCGAAGTGAATGGAGGGTTGCGTCACTTTCTAAATGCTGTACTTTCAGAGAAAATCCCTTTCCTTTGAAACTGCCTTAAGCTACTTACAAGCATTCACCAGCAACTCACATGACTTTTTCTGAAAGATTAGCAGTCTGTTCCAACACTTCAATTCACTGTGCCAAGTGAATGTGTTGTTGTTTCACTTTCTAAATGCTGTATATTCAGAGAAAATCACTTTCCTTTGATACTGCCTTAAGCTACTTACAAGCATTCACAACAAACTCACATGCGTTTTTCTAAAAGAGAAGCAGTCTCTTCCAACACTTCAATTCACTGTGCAAAGTGAATGGAGTGTTGCTTCACTTTCTAAATGCTGTACTTTCAGAGAAAATCACTTTCCTTTGAAACTGCCTAAAACTACTTACAAGCATTCACCAGCAACTCACATGAGTTTCTCTGAAAGAGAAGCAGTCTGTTCCAACTCTTCAATTCACTGTGCGAAGTGAATGGAGTGTTGCGTCACTTTTTAAATGCTGTACTTTCAGAGAAAATCTCTTTCCTTTCAAAGTACCTTAAGCTACTTACAAGCATTTACCAGCAATTCACATGAGATTCTCTGAAAGAGAAGCAGTCTGTTCCAACACTACCATTCATTGTGCGAAGTGAATATGTTGTTGTTTCACTTTCTAAATGCTGTACTTTCAGAGAAAATCACTTTCATTTGAAACTGCCTTAAGCTACTTACAAGCATTCACCAGCAACTCACATACATTTCTCTGAAAGAGAAGCAGTCTGTTCCAACTCTTCAATTCACTGTGCGAAGTGAATGGAGTGTTGCGTCACTTTCGAAATGCTGTACTTTCAGAGAAAATCACTTTCCTTTCAAAGTACCTAAAGCTACTTACAAGCATTCACCAGCAACTCAACTGAGTTTCTCTGAAAGAAAAGCAGTCTGTTCCAACACTTTAATTCACTGTGTGAAGTGAATGGAGTGTTCCGTCACTTTCTTAATCCTGTACTTTCAGAAAAAATCACTTTCCTTTGAAAGTGCCTTAAGCTACTTACAAGCATTCACCAGCAACTCACATGAGTTTCTCTGAAAGAGAAGCAGTCTGTTCCAACACTTCAATTCACTCTGCGAAGTGAATGTGTTGTTGTTTCGTTTTCTAAATGCTGTAAGTTCAGAGAAAATCACTCTTCTTTGAAAGTGCCTTAAGCTACTTACAAGCATTCACCAACAACTCTCATGCATTACTCTGAAAGAGAAGCAGTCTGTTCCAATACTTCAATTCAATGTGTGAAGTGAATGGAGTGTTGCTTCACTTTCTAAATGCTGTATTTTCAGAGAAAATCACTTTTCTTTGATACTGCCTTAAGCTACTTACAAGCATTCACAAGAAACTCACATGCGTTTCTCTGAAAGAGAAGCACTCTGTTCCAACACTTCAATTCACTGTGCGAAGTGAATGGAGTGTTGCTTCACTTTCTAAATGCTGTAATTTCAGAGAAAATAACTTTCCTTTGATAGCGCCTTAAGCTACTTACAAGCATTCACCAGCAACTCACATGAGTTTCTCTGAAAGAGAGGCAGTCTGTTCCAACACTTCAATTCACTGTGCGAAGTGACTGGAGTGTTGCTTCACTTTCTAAAAGCTGTACTTTCAGAGAAAATCACTTTCCTTTGACACTGCCTTAAGCTACTTGCAAGCATTCACAAGAAAATCTCATGCATTTCTCTGAAAGAAAAGCAGTCTGTTCCAACACTTCAATTCACTGTGCGAAGTGAATGGAGTATTGCTTCAATTTCTAAATGCTGTACTTTCAGAGAAAATCACTTTCCTTTGAAACTGCCTTAAGCTACTTACAAGCATTCACCAGCAACTCACATGAGTTTCTCTGAAAGAGAAGCAGTCTGTTCCAACACTTCAATTCACAGTGCAAAATGAATGGAGTATTGCTTCAATTTCTAAATGCTGTACTTTCTGAGAAAATCACTTTCCTTTGAAAGTGCCTTAAACTACTTGCAAGCACTCACGAGCAACTCTCATGAGTTTCTCTGAAAGGGAAGCAGTCTGTTCCAACACTTCAATTCACTGTGCAAAGTGAATGGAGTTTTGCTTCATTTTCTTCATGCTGTACTTTCAGAGAAAATAACTTTCCTTTGATAGCGCCTTAAGCTACTTACAAGCATTCACCAACAACTCACATGAGTTTCTCTGAAAGAGAGGCAGTCTGTTCCAACACTTCAATTCACTGTGCGAAATGAATGGAGTGTTGCTTCACTTTGTAAATGCTGTACTTTCAGAGAAAATCACCTTCTTTGAAAGTGGCTGAACATAATTTTAAGCATTCACAAGAAATTCACATGCATTTCTCTGAAAGAGAAGTAGTCTGTTCCAACACTTCAATTCACTGTGCGAAGTGAATGGAGGGTTGCTTCACTTTCTAAATGCTGTACTTTCAGAGAAAATTACTTTCCTTTGAAACTGCTTTAAGCTACTTACAAGCATTCACCAGCAACTCACATGACTTTTTCTGAAAGATTAGCAGTCTGTTCCAACACTTCAATTCACTGTGCGAAGTGAATGTGTTGTTGTTTCACTTTCTAAATGCTGTACTTTCAGAGAAAATCACTTTCCTTTGAAACTGCCTTAAGCTACTTACAAGCATTCACCAGCAACTCACATACATTTCTCTGAAAGAGAAGCAGTCTGTTCCAACACTTCAATTCACTGTGCGAAGTGAATGGAGTGTTGCTAAACTTTCTAAATGCTCTACTTTCAGAGAAAATCACTTTCCTTTGAAAGTGCCTGAACATAATTTTAAGCATTCACAAAAAATTCACATGCATTTCTCTGAAAGAGAACCAGTCTGTTCCAACACTTCAATTCACTGTGCGAAGTGAATGGAGGGTTGCGTCACTTTCTAAATGCTGTACTTTCAGAGAAAATCCCTTTCCTTTGAAACTGCCTTAAGCTACTTACAAGCATTCACCAGCAACTCACATGACTTTTTCTGAAAGATTAGCAGTCTGTTCCAACACTTCAATTCACTGTGCCAAGTGAATGTGTTGTTGTTTCACTTTCTAAATGCTGTATTTTCAGAGAAAATCACTTTCCTTTGATACTGCCTTAAGCTACTTACAAGCATTCACAACAAACTCACATGCGTTTTTCTAAAAGAGAAGCAGTCTCTTCCAACACTTCAATTCACTGTGCAAAGTGAATGGAGTGTTGCTTCACTTTCTAAATGCTGTACTTTCAGAGAAAATCACTTTCCTTTGAAACTGCCTAAAACTACTTACAAGCATTCACCAGCAACTCACATGAGTTTCTCTGAAAGAGAAGCAGTCTGTTCCAACTCTTCAATTCACTGTGCGAAGTGAATGGAGTGTTGCGTCACTTTTTAAATGCTGTACTTCCAGAGAAAATCTCTTTCCTTTCAAAGTACCTTAAGCTACTTACAAGCATTTACCAGCAATTCACATGAGTTTCTCTGAAAGAGAAGCAGTCTGTTCCAACACTACCATTCATTGTGCGAAGTGAATATGTTGTTGTTTCACTTTCTAAATGCTGTACTTTCAGAGAAAATCACTTTCCTTTGAAACTGCCTTAAGCTACTTACAAGCATTCACCAGCAACTCACATACATTTCTCTGAAAGAGAAGCAGTCTGTTCCAACTCTTCAATTCACTGTGCGAAGTGAATGGAGTGTTGCGTCACTTTCGAAATGCTGTACTTTCAGAGAAAATCACTTTCCTTTCAAAGTACCTAAAGCTACTTACAAGCATTCACCAGCAACTCAACTGAGTTTCTCTGAAAGAAAAGCAGTCTGTTCCAACACTTTAATTCACTGTGTGAAGTGAATGGAGTGTTCCGTCACTTTCTTAATCCTGTACTTTCAGAAAAAATCACTTTCCTTTGAAAGTGCCTTAAGCTACTTACAAGCATTCACCAGCAACTCACATGAGTTTCTCTGAAAGAGAAGCAGTCTGTTCCAACACTTCAATTCACTCTGCAAAGTGAATGTGTTGTTGTTTCGTTTTCTAAATGCTGTAAGTTCAGAGAAAATCACTCTTCTTTGAAAGTGCCTTAAGCTACTTACAAGCATTCACCAACAACTCTCATGCATTACTCTGAAAGAGAAGCAGTCTGTTCCAATACTTCAATTCAATGTGTGAAGTGAATGGAGTGTTGCTTCACTTTCTAAATGCTGTATTTTCAGAGAAAATCACTTTTCTTTGATACTGCCTTAAGCTACTTACAAGCATTCACAAGAAACTCACATGCGTTTCTCTGAAAGAGAAGCACTCTGTTCCAACACTTCAATTCACTGTGCGAAGTGAATGGAGTGCTGCTTCACTTTCTAAATGCTGTAATTTCAGAGAAAATAACTTTCCTTTGATAGCGCCTTAAGCTACTTACAAGCATTCACCAGCAACTCACATGAGTTTCTCTGAAAGAGAGGCAATCTGTTCCAACACTTCAATTCACTGTGCGAAGTGACTGGAGTGTTGCTTCACTTTCTAAAAGCTGTACTTTCAGAGAAAATCACTTTCCTTTGACACTGCCTTAAGCTACTTGCAAGCATTCACAAGAAAATCTCAAGCATTTCTCTGAAAGAAAAGCAGTCTGTTCCAACACTTCAATTCACTGTGCGAAGTGAATGGAGTATTGCTTCAATTTCTAAATGCTGTACTTTCAGAGAAAATCACTTTCCTTTGAAACTGCCTTAAGCTACTTACAAGCATTCACCAGCAACTCACATGAGTTTCTCTGAAAGAGAAGCAGTCTGTTCCAACACTTCAATTCACAGTGCAAAATGAATGGAGTATTGCTTCAATTTCTAAATGTTGTACTTTCTGAGAAAATCACTTTCCTTTGAAAGTGCCTTAAACTACTTGCAAGCATTCACGAGCAACTCTCATGAGTTTCTCTGAAAGGGAAGCAGTCTGTTCCAACACTTCAATTCACTGTGCAAAGTGAATGGAGTTTTGCTTCATTTTCTTCATGCTGTACTTTCAGAGAAAATAACTTTCCTTTGATAGCGCCTTAAGCTACTTACAAGCATTCACCAACAACTCACATGAGTTTCTCTGAAAGAGAGGCAGTCTGTTCCAACACTTCAATTCACTGTGCGAAATGAATGGAGTGTTGCTTCACTTTGTAAATGCTGTATTTTCAGAGAAAATCACCTTCTTTGAAAGTGGCTGAACATAATTTTAAGCATTCACAAGAAATTCACATGCATTTCTCTGAAAGAGAAGTAGTCTGTTCCAACACTTCAATTCACTGTGCGAAGTGAATGGAGGGTTGCTTCACTTTCTAAATGCTGTACTTTCAGAGAAAATTACTTTCCTTTGAAACTGCTTTAAGCTACTTACAAGCATTCACCAGCAACTCACATGACTTTTTCTGAAAGATTAGCAGTCTGTTCCAACACTTCAATTCACTGTGCGAAGTGAATGTGTTGTTGTTTCACTTTCTAAATGCTGTACTTTCAGAGAAAATCACTTTCCTTTGAAACTGCCTTAAGCTACTTACAAGCATTCACCAGCAACTCACATACATTTCTCTGAAAGAGAAGCAGTCTGTTCCAACACTTCAATTCACTGTGCGAAGTGAATGGAGTGTTGCTAAACTTTCTAAATGCTCTACTTTCAGAGAAAATCACTTTCCTTTGAAACTGCCTTAAACTACTTACAAGCATTCACCAGCAACTCACATGAGTTTCTCTGAAAGGGAAGCACTCTGTTCCAACTCTTCAATTCACTGTGGGAAGTGAATGGAGTGTTGCTTCACTTTCGAAATGCTGTACTTTCAGAGAAAATCACTTTCCTTTCAAAGTACCTTAAGCTACTTACAAGCATTCACCAGCAACTCACATGAGTTTCTCTGAAAGAGAAGCAATCTGTTCCAACACTTCAATTCACTGTGTGAAGTGAATGGAGCGTTTCGTTACTTTCTTAATCCTGTTCTTTCAGAGAAAATCACTTTCCTTTGAAAGTGCCTTAAGCTACTTACAAGCATTCACAAGAAACTCACATGAGTTTCTCTAAAAGAGAAGCAGTCTGTTCCAACACTTCAATTCACTGTGCGAAGTGAATGTGTTGTTGTTTCGTTTTCTAAATGCTGTACTTTCAGAGAAAATCACTCTTCTTTGAAAGTGCCTTAAGCTACTTACAAGCATTCACCAACAACTCTCATGCATTACTAGGAAAGGGAAGCAGTCTGCTCCAATACTTCAATTCAATGTGCGAAGTGAATGGAGTGTTGCTTCACTTTCTAAATGCTGTACTTTCAGAGAAAATCACTTTCTTTGAAAGTGCCTTAAGATAATTATAAGCATTCACAAGAAACTCACATGCATTTCTCAGAAAGAGAAGCAGTCTGTTCCAACACTTCAATTCACTGTGCGAAGTGAATGGAGGGTTTCTTCACTTTCTAAATGCTGTACTTTCAGAGAAAATCACTTTCCTTTGAAAGTGCCTTAAGCTACTTACAAGCATTCACCAGCAACTCACATGAGTTTCTCTGAAAGAGAAGCAGTCTGTTTCAACACTTCAATTCACTGTGAGAAGTGAAAGTGTTGTTGTTTCACTTTCTAAATGCTGTACTTTCAGAGAAAATCACTTTCCTTTGAAAGTGCCTTAAGCTACTTACAAGGATTCACCAGCAACTCACATGAGTTTCTCTGAAAGAGAAGCAGTCTGTTCCAACACTTCAATTCACTGTGCAAAGTGAATGGAGTGTTGCTTCACTTTCTAAATGCTGTACTTTCAGAGAAAATCACTTTCCTTTGAAACTGCCTAATACTACTTACAAGCATTCACCAGCAGCTCACATGAGTTTCTCTGAAAGAGAAGCAGTCTGTTCCAACTCTTCAATTCACTGTGCGAAGTGAATGGAGTGTTGCGTCACTTTTTAAATGCTGTACTTTCAGAGAAAATCTCTTTCCTTTCAAAGTACCTTAAGCTACTTACAAGCATTCACCAGCAATTCACATGAGTTTCTCTGAAAGAGAAGCAGTCTGTTCCAACACTACCATTCATTGTGCGAAGTGAATATGTTGTTGTTTCACTTTCTAAATGCTGTACTTTCAGAGAAAATCACTTTCCTTTGAAACTGCCTTAAGCTACTTACAAGCATTCACCAGCAACTCACATACATTTCTCTGAAAGAGAAGCAGTCTGTTCCAACTCTTCAATTCACTGTGCGAAGTGAATGGAGTGTTGCGTCACTTTCGAAATGCTGTACTTTCAGAGAAAATCACTTTCCTTTCAAAGTACCTAAAGCTACTTACAAGCATTCACCAGCAACTCAACTGAGTTTCTCTGAAAGAAAAGCAGTCTGTTCCAACACTTTAATTCACTGTGTGAAGTGAATGGAGTGTTCCGTCACTTTCTTAATCCTGTACTTTCAGAAAAAATCACTTTCCTTTGAAAGTGCCTTAAGCTACTTACAAGCATTCACCAGCAACTCACATGAGTTTCTCTGAAAGAGAAGCAGTCTGTTCCAACACTTCAATTCACTCTGCGAAGTGAATGTGTTGTTGTTTCGTTTTCTAAATGCTGTACTTTCAGAGAAAATCACTCTTCTTTGAAAGTGCCTTAGCTACTTACAAGCATTCACCAACAACTCTCATGCATTACTCTGAAAGAGAAGCAGTCTGTTCCAATACTTCAATTCAATGTGTGAAGTGAATGGAGTGTTGCTTCACTTTCTAAATGCTGTATTTTCAGAGAAAATCACTTTTCTTTGATACTGCCTTAAGCTACTTACAAGCATTCACAAGAAACTCACATGCGTTTCTCTGAAAGAGAAGCACTCTGTTCCAACACTTCAATTCACTGTGCGAAGTGAATGGAGTGTTGCTTCACTTTCTAAATGCTGTAATTTCAGAGAAAATAACTTTCCTTTGATATCGCCTTAAGCTACTTACAAGCATTCACCAGCAACTCACATAAGTTTCTCTGAAAGAGAGGCAGTCTGTTCCAACACTTCAATTCACTGTGCGAAGTGACTGGAGTGTTGCTTCACTTTCTAAAAGCTGTACTTTCAGAGAAAATCACTTTCCTTTGACACTGCCTTAAGCTACTTGCAAGCATTCACAAGAAAATCTCATGCATTTCTCTGAAAGAAAAGCAGTCTGTTCCAGCACTTCAATTCACTGTGCGAAGTGAATGGAGTGTTGCTTCAATTTCTAAATGCTGTACTTTCAGAGAAAATCACTTTCCTTTGAAACTGCCTTAAGCTACTTACAAGCATTCACCAGCAACTCACATGAGTTTCTCTGAAAGAGAAGCAGTCTGTTCCAACACTTCAATTCACTCTGCGAAGTGAATGTGTTGTTGTTTCGTTTTCTAAATGCTGTAAGTTCAGAGAAAATCACTCTTCTTTGAAAGTGCCTTAAGCTACTTACAAGCATTCACCAACAACTCTCATGCATTACTCTGAAAGAGAAGCAGTCTGTTCCAATACTTCAATTCAATGTGTGAAGTGAATGGAGTGTTGCTTCACTTCCTAAATGCTGTACTTTCAGAGAAAATCACTTTCTTTAAAAGTGCCTTAAGATAATTATAAGCATTCACAAGAAACTCATATGCATTTCTCTGAAAGAGAAGCAGTCTGTTCCAACACTTCAATTCACTGTGCGAAGTGAATGGAGGGTTGCTTCACTTTCTAAATGCTGTACTTTCAGCGAAAATCACTTTCCTTTGAAAGTGCCTGAAGCTACTTACAAGCATTCACCAGCAACTCACATGAGTTTCTCTAAAAGAGAAGCAGTCTGTTCCAACACTTCAATTCACTCTGAGAAGTGAATGTGTTGTTGTTTCACTTTCTAAATGCTGTATTTTCAGAGAAAATCACTTTTCTTTGATACTGCCGTAAGCTACTTACAAGCATTCACAAGAGACTCACATGCGTTTCTCTGAAAGAGAAGCACTCTGTTCCAACACTTCAATTCACTGTGCGAAGTGAATGGAGTGTTGCTTCACTTTCTACGTGCTGTACTTTCAGAGAAAATCACTTTCTTTGAAAGTGGCTTAAGCTACTTACAAGCATTCACCAGCAACTCACATGAGTTTCTCTAAAAAAGAAGCAGTCTGTTCCAACACTTCAATTCACTGTGCGAAGTGAATGGAGTGTTGCTTCACTTTCTAAATGCTGTCCTTTCAGAGAAAATCACTTTCCTTTGAAAGTGCCTTAAGCTACTTACAAGCATTCAACAGAAATTCACATGCGTTTCACTGAAAGAGAAGCAGTCTGTTCCAACACTTCAATTCATAGTGCAAAGTGAATGGAGTGTTGCTTCACTTTCTAAATGCTGTACTTTCTGAGAAAATCACTTTCCTTTGAAAGTGCCTTAAACTACTTGCAAGCAATCACGAGCAACTCACATGAGTTTCTCTGAAAGAGAAGCAGTCTGTTCCAACAGTTCAATTCACTGTGCAAAGTGAATGGAGTTTTGCTTCATTTTCTTCATGCTGTACTTTCAGAGAAAATAACTTTCCTTTGATAGCGTCTTAAGCTACTTACAAGCATTCACCAACAACTCACATGAGTTTCTCTGAAAGAGAGGCAGTCTGTTCCAACACTTCAATTCACTGTGCGAAATGAATGGAGTGTTGCTTCACTTTGTAAATGCTGTACTTTCAGAGAAAATCACCTTCTTTGAAAGTGGCTGAACATAATTTTAAGCATTCACAAGAAATTCACATGCATTTCTCTGAAAGAGAAGCAGTCTGTTCCAACACTTCAATTCACTGTGCGAAGTGAATGGAGGGTTGCTTCACTTTCTAAATGCTGTACTTTCAGAGAAAATCACTTTCCTTTGAAACTGCTTTAAGCTACTTACAAGCATTCACCAGCACCTCACATGACTTTTTCTGAAAGATTAGCAGTCTGTTCCAACACTTCAATTCACTGTGCGAAGTGAATGTGTTGTTGTTTCACTTTCTAAATGCTGTACTTTCAGAGAAAATCACTTTCCTTTGAAACTGCCTTAAGCTTCTTACAAGCATTCACCAGCAACTCACATGAGTTTCTCTGAAAGAGAAGCAGTCTGTTCCAACACTTCAATTCACTGTAAGAAGTGAATGTGTTGTTGTTTCACTTTCTAAATGCTGTATTTTCAGCGAAAATCACTTTCCTTTGATACTGCCTTAAGCTACTTACAAGCATTCACAAGAAACTCACATGCGTTTCTCTGAAAGAGAAGCACTCTGTTCCAACACTTCAATTCACTGTGCGAAGTGAATGGAGTGTTGCTTCACTTTCTAAATGCTGTAATTTCAGAGAAAATAACTTTCCTTTGATAGCGCCTTAAGCTACTTACAAGCATTCACCAGCAACTCACATGAGTTTCTCTGAAAGAGAGGCAGTCTGTTCCTACACTTCAATTCACTGTGCGAAGTTACTGGAGTGTTGCTTCACTTTCTAAATGCTGTACTTTCAGAGAAAATCACTTTCCTTTGACACTGCCTTAAGCTACTTGCAAGCATTCACAAGAAACTCTCATGCGTTTCTCTGAAAGAGAAGCAGTCTGTTCCAACACTTCAATTCACTGTGCGAAGTGAATGGAGTGTTGCTTCTATTTCTAAATGCTGTACTTTCAGAGAAAATCACTTTCCTTTGAAACTGCCTTAAGCTACTTACAAGCATTCACCAGCAACTCACATGAGTTTCTCTGAAAGAGAAGTAGTCTGTTCCAACACTTCAATTCACAGTGCAAAGTGAATGGAGTGTTGCGTCACTTTCTAAATGCTGTACTTTCAGAGAAAATCACTTTCCTTTGAAAGTGCCTTAAGCTACTTACAAGCATTCCCCAGCAACTCACATGCATTTTTCAGAAAGAGAAGCAGTCTGTTCCAACACTTCAATTCACTCTGCGAAGTGAATGTGTTGTTGTTTCACTTTCTAAATGCTGTACTTTCAGAGAAAATCACTTTCCTTTGAAACTGCCTTAAGCTACTTACAAGCATTCACCAGCAGCTCACATGAGTTTCTCTGAAAGAGAAGTAGTCTGTTCCAACTCTTCAATTCACTGTGCGAAGTGAATGGAGTGTTGCGTCACTTTTTAAATGCTGTACTTTCAGAGAAAATCTCTTTCCTTTCAAAGTACCTTAAGCTACTTACAAGCATTCACCAGCAATTCACATGAGTTTCTCTGAAAGAGAAGCAGTCTGTTCCAACACTACCATTCATTGTGCGAAGTGAATATGTTGTTGTTTCACTTTCTAAATGCTGTACTTTCAGAGAAAATCACTTTCCTTTGAAACTGCCTTAAGCTACTTACAAGCATTCACCAGCAACTCACATACATTTCTTTGAAAGAGAAGCAGTCTGTTCCAACTCTTCAATTCTCTGTGCGAAGTGAATGGAGTGTTGCGTCACTTTCGAAATGCTGTACTTTCAGAGAAAATCACTTTCCTTTCAAAGTACCTAAAGCTTCTTACAAGCATTCACCAGCAACTCACATGAGTTTCTCTGAAAGAGAAGCAGTCTGTTCCAACACTTTAATTCATTGTGTGAAGTGAATGGAGTGTTCCGTCACTTTCTTAATCCTGTACTTTCAGAGAAAATCACTTTCCTTTCAAAGTGCCTTAAGCTACTTACAAGCATTCACCAGCAACTCACATGAGTTTCTCTGAAAGAGAAGCAGTCTGTTCCAACACTTCAATTCACTCTGCGAAGTGAATGTGTTGTTGTTTCGTTTTCTAAATGCTGTACTTTCAGAGAAAATCACTCTTCTTTGAAAGTGCCTTAAGCTACTTACAAGCATTCACCAACAACTCTCATGCATTACTCTGAAAGAGAAGCAGTCTGTTCCAATACTTCAATTCAATGTGTGAAGTGAATGGAGTGTTGCTTCACTTCCTAAATGCTGTACTTTCAGAGAAAATCACTTTCTTTGAAAGTGCCTTAAGATAATTATAAGCATTCACAACAAACTCATATGCATTTCTCTGAAAGAGAAGCAGTCTGTTCCAACACTTCAATTCACTGTGCGAAGTGAATGGAGGGTTGCTTCACTTTCTAAATGCTGTACTTTCAGCGAAAATCACTTTCCTTTGAAAGTGCCTGAAGCTACTTACAAGCATTCACCAGCAACTCACATGAGTTTCTCTAAAAGAGAAGCAGTCTGTTCCAACACTTCAATTCACTCTGAGAAGTGAATGTGTTGTTGTTTCACTTTCTAAATGCTGTATTTTCAGAGAAAATCACTTTTCTTTGATACTGCCTTAAGCTACTTACAAGCATTCACAAGAGACTCACATGCGTTTCTCTGAAAGAGAAGCACTCTGTTCCAACACTTCAATTCACTGTGCGAAGTGAATGGAGTGTTGCTTCACTTTCTACGTGCTGTACTTTCAGAGAAAATCACTTTCTTTGAAAGTGGCTTAAGCTACTTACAAGCATTCACCAGCAACTCACATGAGTTTCTCTAAAAAAGAAGCAGTCTGTTCCAACACTTCAATTCACTGTGCGAAGTGAATGGAGTGTTGCTTCACTTTCTAAATGCTGTCCTTTCAGAGAAAATCACTTTCCTTTGAAAGTGCCTTAAGCTACTTACAAGCATTCAACAGAAATTCACATGCGTTTCACTGAAAGAGAAGCAGTCTGTTCCAACACTTCAATTCACAGTGCAAAGTGAATGGAGTGTTGCTTCACTTTCTAAATGCTGTACTTTCTGAGAAAATCACTTTTCTTTGAAAGTGCCTTAAACTACTTGCAAGCATTCACGAGCAACTCACATGAGTTTCTCTGAAAGAGAAGCAGTCTGTTCCAACAGTTCAATTCACTGTGCAAAGTGAATGGAGTTTTGCTTCATTTTCTTCATGCTGTACTTTCAGAGAAAATAACTTTCCTTTGATAGCATCTTAAGCTACTTACAAGCATTCACCAACAACTCACATGAGTTTCTCTGAAAGAGAGGCAGTCTGTTCCAACACTTCAATTCACTGTGCGAAATGAATGGAGTGTTGCTTCACTTTGTAAATGCTGTACTTTCAGAGAAAATCACCTTCTTTGAAAGTGGCTGAACATAATTTTAAGCATTCACAAGAAATTCACATGCATTTCTCTGAAAGAGAAGCAGTCTGTTCCAACACTTCAATTCACTGTGCGAAGTGAATGGAGGGTTGCTTCACTTTCTAAATGCTGTACTTTCAGAGAAAATCACTTTCCTTTGAAACTGCTTTAAGCTACTTACAAGCATTCACCAGCAACTCACATGACTTTTTCTGAAAGATTAGCAGTCTGTTCCAACACTTCAATTCACTGTGCGAAGTGAATGTGTTGTTGTTTCACTTTCTAAATGCTGTACTTTCAGAGAAAATCACTTTCCTTTGAAACTGCCTTAAGCTTCTTACAAGCATTCACTAGCAACTCACATGAGTTTCTCTAAAAAAGAAGCAGTCTGTTCCAACACTTCAATTCACTGTGCGAAGTGAATGGAGTGTTGCTTCACTTTCTAAATGCTGTCCTTTCAGAGAAAATCACTTTCCTTTGAAAGTGCCTTAAGCTACTTACAAGCATTCAACAGAAATTCACATGATTTCACTGAAAGAGAAGCAGTCTGTTCCAACACTTCAATTCACTGTGCGAAGTGACTGGAGTGTTGCTTCACTTTCTAAATGCTGTACTTTCAGAGAAAATCACTTTCCTTTGACACTGCCTTAAGCTACTTGCAAGCATTCACAAGAAACTCTCATGCGTTTCTCTGAAAGAGAAGCAGTCTGTTCCAACACTTCAATTCACTGCTCGAAGTGAATGGAGTGTTGCTTCTATTTCTAAATGCTGTACTTTCAGAGAAAATCACTTTCCTTTGAAACTGCCTTAAGCTACTTACAAGCATTCACCAGCAACTCACATGAGTTTCTCTGAAAGAGAAGCAGTCTGTTCCAACACTTCAATTCACAGTGCAAAGTGAATGGAGTGTTGCGTCACTTTCTAAATGCTGTACTTTCAGAGAAAATCACTTTCCTTTGAAAGTGCCTTAGGCTACTTACAAGCATTCCCCAGCAACTCACATGCATTTTTCAGAAAGAGTAGCAGTCTGTTCCAACACTTCAATTCACTCTGCGAAGTGAATGTGTTGTTGTTTCACTTTCTAAATGCTGTACTTTCAGAGAAAATCACTTTCCTTTGAAACTGCCTTAAGCTACTTACAAGCATTCACCAGCAACTCACATGCATTTCTCTGAAAGAGAAGCAGTCTGTTCCAACACTTCAATTCACTGTGCGAAATGAATGGAGTGTTGCTTCACTTTCTAAATGCTGTACTTTCAGAGAAAATCACTTTCTTTGAAAGTGCCTGAACATAATTTTAAGCATTCACAAAAAATTCACATGCATTTCTCTGAAAGAGAACCAGTCTGTTCCAACACTTCAATTCACTGTGCGAAATGAATGTGTTGTTGTTTCACTTTCTAAATGCTGTATTTTCAGAGAAAATCACTTTCCTTTGATACTGCCTTAAGCTACTTACAAGCATTCACAACAAACTCACATGCGTTTTTCTGAAAGAGAAGCAGTCTGTTCCAACACTTCAATTCACTGTGAGAAGTGAATGGAGTGTTGCTTCACTTTCTAAATGCTGTAATTTCAGAGAAAATCACTTTCCTTTGAAAGTGCCTTAAGCTACTTACAAGGATTCACCAGCAACTCACATGAGTTTCTCTGAAAGAGAAGCAGACTGTTCCAACACTTCAATTCACTGTAAGAAGTGAATGTGTTGTTGTTTCACTTTCTAAATGCTGTATTTTCAGCGAAAATCACTTTCCTTTGATACTGCCTTAAGCTACTTACAAGCATTCACAAGAAACTCACATGCGTTTCTCTGAAAGAGAAGCACTCTGTTCCAACACTTCAATTCACTGTGCGAAGTGAATGGAGTGTTGCTTCACTTTCTAAATGCTGTAATTTCACAGAAAATAACTTTCCTTTGATAGCGCCTTAAGCTACTTACAAGCATTCACCAGCAACTCACATGAGTTTCTCTGAAAGAGAGGCAGTCTGTTCCTACACTTCAATTCACTGTGCGAAGTGACTGGAGTGTTGCTTCACTTTCTAAATGCTGTACTTTCAGAGAAAATCACTTTCCTTTGACACTGCCTTAAGCTACTTGCAAGCATTCACAAGAAACTCTCATGCGTTTCTCTGAAAGAGAAGCAGTCTGTTCCAACACTTCAATTCACTGTGCGAAGTGAATGGAGTGTTGCTTCTATTTCTAAATGCTGTACTTTCAGAGAAAATCACTTTCCTTTGAAACTGCCTTAAGCTACTTACAAGCATTCACCAGCAACTCACATGAGTTTCTCTGAAAGAGAAGTAGTCTGTTCCAACACTTCAATTCACAGTGCAAAGTGAATGGAGTGTTGCGTCACTTTCTAAATGCTGTACTTTCAGAGAAAATCACTTTCCTTTGAAAGTGCCTTAAGCTACTTACAAGCATTCCCCAGCAACTCACATGCATTTTTCAGAAAGAGAAGCAGTCTGTTCCAACACTTCAATTCACTCTGCGAAGTGAATGTGTTGTTGTTTCACTTTCTAAATGCTGTACTTTCAGAGAAAATCACTTTCCTTTGAAACTGCCTTAAGCTACTTACAAGCATTCACCAGCAGCTCACATGAGTTTCTCTGAAAGAGAAGTAGTCTGTTCCAACTCTTCAATTCACTGTGCGAAGTGAATGGAGTGTTGCGTCACTTTTTAAATGCTGTACTTTCAGAGAAAATCTCTTTCCTTTCAAAGTACCTTAAGCTACTTACAAGCATTCACCAGCAATTCACATGAGTTTCTCTGAAAGAGAAGCAGTCTGTTCCAACACTACCATTCATTGTGCGAAGTGAATATGTTGTTGTTTCACTTTCTAAATGCTGTACTTTCAGAGAAAATCACTTTCCTTTGAAACTGCCTTAAGCTACTTACAAGCATTCACCAGCAACTCACATACATTTCTTTGAAAGAGAAGCAGTCTGTTCCAACTCTTCAATTCTCTGTGCGAAGTGAATGGAGTGTTGCGTCACTTTCGAAATGCTGTACTTTCAGAGAAAATCACTTTCCTTTCAAAGTACCTAAAGCTTCTTACAAGCATTCACCAGCAACTCACATGAGTTTCTCTGAAAGAGAAGCAGTCTGTTCCAACACTTTAATTCATTGTGTGAAGTGAATGGAGTGTTCCGTCACTTTCTTAATCCTGTACTTTCAGAGAAAATCACTTTCCTTTCAAAGTGCCTTAAGCTACTTACAAGCATTCACCAGCAACTCACATGAGTTTCTCTGAAAGAGAAGCAGTCTGTTCCAACACTTCAATTCACTCTGCGAAGTGAATGTGTTGTTGTTTAGTTTTCTAAATGCTGTACTTTCAGAGAAAATCACTCTTCTTTGAAAGTGCCTTAAGCTACTTACAAGCATTCACCAACAACTCTCATGCATTACTCTGAAAGAGAAGCAGTCTGTTCCAATACTTCAATTCAATGTGTGAAGTGAATGGAGTGTTGCTTCACTTCCTAAATGCTGTACTTTCAGAGAAAATCACTTTCTTTGAAAGTGCCTTAAGATAATTATAAGCATTCACAAGAAACTCATATGCATTTCTCTGAAAGAGAAGCAGTCTGTTCCAACACTTCAATTCACTGTGCGAAGTGAATGGAGGGTTGCTTCACTTTCTAAATGCTGTACTTTCAGCGAAAATCACTTTCCTTTGAAAGTGCCTGAAGCTACTTACAAGCATTCACCAGCAACTCACATGAGTTTCTCTAAAAGAGAAGCAGTCTGTTCCAACACTTCAATTCACTCTGAGAAGTGAATGTGTTGTTGTTTCACTTTCTAAATGCTGTATTTTCAGAGAAAATCACTTTTCTTTGATACTGCCTTAAGCTACTTACAAGCATTCACAAGAGACTCACATGCGTTTCTCTGAAAGAGAAGCACTCTGTTCCAACACTTCAATTCACTGTGCGAAGTGAATGGAGTGTTGCTTCACTTTCTACGTGCTGTACTTTCAGAGAAAATCACTTTCTTTGAAAGTGGCTTAAGCTACTTACAAGCATTCACCAGCAACTCACATGAGTTTCTCTAAAAAAGAAGCAGTCTGTTCCAACACTTCAATTCACTGTGCGAAGTGAATGGAGTGTTGCTTCACTTTCTAAATGCTGTCCTTTCAGAGAAAATCACTTTCCTTTGAAAGTGCCTTAAGCTACTTACAAGCATTCAACAGAAATTCACATGCGTTTCACTGAAAGAGAAGCAGTCTGTTCCAACACTTCAATTCACAGTGCAAAGTGAATGGAGTGTTGCTTCACTTTCTAAATGCTGTACTTTCTGAGAAAATCACTTTTCTTTGAAAGTGCCTTAAACTACTTGCAAGCATTCACGAGCAACTCACATGAGTTTCTCTGAAAGAGAAGCAGTCTGTTCCAACAGTTCAATTCACTGTGCAAAGTGAATGGAGTTTTGCTTCATTTTCTTCATGCTGTACTTTCAGAGAAAATAACTTTCCTTTGATAGCATCTTAAGCTACTTACAAGCATTCACCAACAACTCACATGAGTTTCTCTGAAAGAGAGGCAGTCTGTTCCAACACTTCAATTCACTGTGCGAAATGAATGGAGTGTTGCTTCACTTTGTAAATGCTGTACTTTCAGAGAAAATCACCTTCTTTGAAAGTGGCTGAACATAATTTTAAGCATTCACAAGAAATTCACATGCATTTCTCTGAAAGAGAAGCAGTCTGTTCCAACACTTCAATTCACTGTGCGAAGTGAATGGAGGGTTGCTTCACTTTCTAAATGCTGTACTTTCAGAGAAAATCACTTTCCTTTGAAACTGCTTTAAGCTACTTACAAGCATTCACCAGCAACTCACATGACTTTTTCTGAAAGATTAGCAGTCTGTTCCAACACTTCAATTCACTGTGCGAAGTGAATGTGTTGTTGTTTCACTTTCTAAATGCTGTACTTTCAGAGAAAATCACTTTCCTTTGAAACTGCCTTAAGCTTCTTACAAGCATTCACTAGCAACTCACATGAGTTTCTCTAAAAAAGAAGCAGTCTGTTCCAACACTTCAATTCACTGTGCGAAGTGAATGGAGTGTTGCTTCACTTTCTAAATGCTGTCCTTTCAGAGAAAATCACTTTCCTTTGAAAGTGCCTTAAGCTACTTACAAGCATTCAACAGAAATTCACATGATTTCACTGAAAGAGAAGCAGTCTGTTCCAACACTTCAATTCACTGTGCGAAGTGACTGGAGTGTTGCTTCACTTTCTAAATGCTGTACTTTCAGAGAAAATCACTTTCCTTTGACACTGCCTTAAGCTACTTGCAAGCATTCACAAGAAACTCTCATGCGTTTCTCTGAAAGAGAAGCAGTCTGTTCCAACACTTCAATTCACTGCTCGAAGTGAATGGAGTGTTGCTTCTATTTCTAAATGCTGTACTTTCAGAGAAAATCACTTTCCTTTGAAACTGCCTTAAGCTACTTACAAGCATTCACCAGCAACTCACATGAGTTTCTCTGAAAGAGAAGCAGTCTGTTCCAACACTTCAATTCACAGTGCAAAGTGAATGGAGTGTTGCGTCACTTTCTAAATGCTGTACTTTCAGAGAAAATCACTTTCCTTTGAAAGTGCCTTAGGCTACTTACAAGCATTCCCCAGCAACTCACATGCATTTTTCAGAAAGAGAAGCAGTCTGTTCCAACACTTCAATTCACTCTGCGAAGTGAATGTGTTGTTGTTTCACTTTCTAAATGCTGTACTTTCAGAGAAAATCACTTTCCTTTGAAACTGCCTTAAGCTACTTACAAGCATTCACCAGCAACTCACATGCATTTCTCTGAAAGAGAAGCAGTCTGTTCCAACACTTCAATTCACTGTGCGAAATGAATGGAGTGTTGCTTCACTTTCTAAATGCTGTACTTTCAGAGAAAATCACTTTCTTTGAAAGTGCCTGAACATAATTTTAAGCATTCACAAAAAATTCACATGCATTTCTCTGAAAGAGAACCAGTCTGTTCCAACACTTCAATTCACTGTGCGAAATGAATGTGTTGTTGTTTCACTTTCTAAATGCTGTATTTTCAGAGAAAATCACTTTCCTTTGATACTGCCTTAAGCTACTTACAAGCATTCACAACAAACTCACATGCGTTTTTCTGAAAGAGAAGCAGTCTGTTCCAACACTTCAATTCACTGTGAGAAGTGAATGGAGTGTTGCTTCACTTTCTAAATGCTGTGATTTCAGAGAAAATCACTTTCCTTTGAAAGTGCCTTAAGCTACTTACAAGGATTCACCAGCAACTCACATGAGTTTCTCTGAAAGAGAAGCAGTCTGTTCCAACACTTCAATTCACTGTGCAAAGTGAATGGAGTGTTGCTTCACTTTCTAAATGCTGTACTTTCAGAGAAAATCACTTTCCTTTGAAACTGCCTAAAACTACTTACAAGCATTCACCAGCAGCTCACATGAGTTTCTCTGAAAGAGAAGCAGTCTGTTCCAACTCTTCAATTCTCTGTGCGAAGTGAATGGAGTGTTGCGTCACTTTCGAAATGCTGTACTTTCAGAGAAAATCACTTTCCTTTCAAAGTACCTAAAGCTTCTTACAAGCATTCACCAGCAACTCACATGAGTTTCTCTGAAAGAGAAGCAGTCTGTTCCAACACTTTAATTCACTGTGTGAAGTGAATGGAGTGTTCCGTCACTTTCTTAATCCTGTACTTTCAGAGAAAATCACTTTCCTTTCAAAGTGCCTTAAGCTACTTACAAGCATTCACCAGCAACTCACATGAGTTTCTCTGAAAGAGAAGCAGTCTGTTCCAACTCTTCAAGTCACTCTGCGAAGTGAATGTGTTGTTGTTTCGTTTTCTAAATGCTGTACTTTCAGAGAAAATCACTCTTCTTTGAAAGTGCCTTAAGCTACTTACAAGCATTCACCAACAACTCTCATGCATTACTCTGAAAGAGAAGCAGTCTGTTCCAATACTTCAATTCAATGTGTGAAGTGAATGGAGTGTTGCTTCACTTCCTAAATGCTGTACTTTCAGAGAAAATCACTTTCTTTGAAAGTGCCTTAAGATAATTATAAGCATTCACAAGAAACTCATATGCATTTCTCTGAAAGAGAAGCAGTCTGTTCCAACACTTCAATTCACTGTGCGAAGTGAATGGAGGGTTGCTTCACTTTCTAAATGCTGTCCTTTCAGAGAAAATCACTTTCCTTTGAAAGTGCCTTAAGCTACTTACAAGCATTCAACAGAAATTCACATGCGTTTCAATGAAAGAGAAGCAGTCTGTTCCAACACTTCAATTCACAGTGCAAAGTGAATGGAGTGTTGCTTCACTTTCTAAATGCTGTACTTTCTGAGAAAATCACTTTCCTTTGAAAGTGCCTTAAACTACTTGCAAGCATTCACGAGCAACTCACATGAGTTTCTCTGAAAGAGAAGCAGTCTGTTCCAACAGTTCAATTCACTGTGCAAAGTGAATGGAGTTTTGCTTCATTTTCTTCATGCTGTACTTTCAGAGAAAATAACTTTCCTTTGATAGCGCCTTAAGCTACTTACAAGCATTCACCAACAACTCACATGAGTTTCTCTGAAAGAGAGGCAGTCTGTTCCAACACTTCAATTCACTGTGCGAAATGAATGGAGTATTGCTTCACTTTGTAAATGCTGTACTTTCAGAGAAAATCACCTTCTTTGAAAGTGGCTGAACATAATTTTAAGCATTCACAAGAAATTCACATGCATTTCTCTGAAAGAGAAGCAGTCTGTTCAAACACTTCAATTCACTGTGCGAAGTGAATGGAGGGTTGCTTCACTTTCTAAATGCTGTACTTTCAGAAAAATCACTTTCCTTTCAAAGTACCTTAAGCTACTTACAAGCATTCACCAGCAACTCACATGACTTTTTCTGAAAGATTAGCAGTCTGTTCCAACACTTCAATTCACTGTGCGAAGTGAATGTGTTGTTGTTTCACTTTCTAAATGCTGTACTTTCAGAGAAAATCACTTTCCTTTGAAACTGCCTTAAGCTTCTTACAAGCATTCACTAGCAACTCACATTAGTTTCTCTGAAAGAGAAGCAGTCTGTTCCAACACTTCAATTCACTGTAAGAAGTGAATGTGTTGTTGTTTCACTTTCTAAATGCTGTATTTTCAGCGAAAATCACTTTCCTTTGATACTGCCTTAAGCTACTTACAAGCATTCACAAGAAACTCACATGCGTTTCTCTGAAAGAGAAGCACTCTGTTCCAACACTTCAATTCACTGTGCGAAGTGAATGGAGTGTTGCTTCACTTTCTAAATGCTGTAATTTCAGAGAAAATATCTTTCCTTTGATAGCGCCTTAAGCTACTTACAAGCATTCACCAGCAACTCACATGAGTTTCTCTGAAAGAGAGGCAGTCTGTTCCAACACTTCAATTCACTGTGCGAAGTGACTGGAGTGTTGCTTCACTTTCTAAATGCTGTACTTTCAGAGAAAATCACTTTCCTTTGACACTGCCTTAAGCTACTTGCAAGCGTTCACAAGAAACTCTCATGTGTTTCTCTGAAAGAGAAGCAGTCTGTTCCAACCCTTCAATTCACTGTGCGAAGTGAATGGAGTGTTGCTTCTATGTCTAAATGCTGTACTTTCAGAGAAAATCACTTTCCTTTGAAACGGCCTTAAGCTACTTACAAGCATTCACCAGCAACTCACATGAGTTTCTCTGAAAGAGAAGCAGTCTGTTCCAACACTTCAATTCACAGTGCAAAGTGAATGGAGTGTTGCGTTACTTTCTAAATGCTGTACTTTCAGAGAAAATCACTTTCCTTTGAAAGTGCCTTTAGCTGCTTACAAGCATTCCCCAGCAACTCACATGCATTTTTCAGAAAGAGAAGTAGTCTGTTCCAACACTTCAATTCACTCTGCGAAGTGAATGTGTTGTTGTTTCACTTTCTAAATGCTGTACTTTCAGAGAAAATCACTTTCCTTTGAAACTGCCTTAAGCTACTTACAAGCATTCACCAGCAACTCACATGCATTTCTCTGAAAGAGAAGCAGTCTGTTCCAACACTTCAATTCACTGTGCGAAATGAATGGAGTGTTGCTTCACTTTCTAAATGCTGTACTTTCAGAGAAAATCACTTTCTTTGAAAGTGCCTGAACATAATTTTAAGCATTCACAAAAAATTCACATGCATTTCTCTGAAAGAGAACCAGTCTGTTCCAACACTTCAATTCACTGTGCGAAGTGAATGGAGGGTTGCGTCACTTTCTAAATGCTGTACTTTCAGAGAAAATCCCTTTCCTTTGAAACTGCCTTAAGCTACTTACAAGCATTCACCAGCAACTCACATGACTTTTTCTGAAAGATTAGCAGTCTGTTCCAACACTTCAATTCACTGTGCCAAGTGAATGTGTTGTTGTTTCACTTTCTAAATGCTGTATATTCAGAGAAAATCACTTTCCTTTGATACTGCCTTAAGCTACTTACAAGCATTCACAACAAACTCACATGCGTTTTTCTAAAAGAGAAGCAGTCTCTTCCAACACTTCAATTCACTGTGCAAAGTGAATGGAGTGTTGCTTCACTTTCTAAATGCTGTACTTTCAGAGAAAATCACTTTCCTTTGAAACTGCCTAAAACTACTTACAAGCATTCACCAGCAACTCACATGAGTTTCTCTGAAAGAGAAGCAGTCTGTTCCAACTCTTCAATTCACTGTGCGAAGTGAATGGAGTGTTGCGTCACTTTTTAAATGCTGTACTTTCAGAGAAAATCTCTTTCCTTTCAAAGTACCTTAAGCTACTTACAAGCATTTACCAGCAATTCACATGAGTTTCTCTGAAAGAGAAGCAGTCTGTTCCAACACTACCATTCATTGTGCGAAGTGAATATGTTGTTGTTTCACTTTCTAAATGCTGTACTTTCAGAGAAAATCACTTTCATTTGAAACTGCCTTAAGCTACTTACAAGCATTCACCAGCAACTCACATACATTTCTCTGAAAGAGAAGCAGTCTGTTCCAACTCTTCAATTCACTGTGCGAAGTGAATGGAGTGTTGCGTCACTTTCGAAATGCTGTACTTTCAGAGAAAATCACTTTCCTTTCAAAGTACCTAAAGCTACTTACAAGCATTCACCAGCAACTCAACTGAGTTTCTCTGAAAGAAAAGCAGTCTGTTCCAACACTTTAATTCACTGTGTGAAGTGAATGGAGTGTTCCGTCACTTTCTTAATCCTGTACTTTCAGAAAAAATCACTTTCCTTTGAAAGTGCCTTAAGCTACTTACAAGCATTCACCAGCAACTCACATGAGTTTCTCTGAAAGAGAAGCAGTCTGTTCCAACACTTCAATTCACTCTGCGAAGTGAATGTGTTGTTGTTTCGTTTTCTAAATGCTGTAAGTTCAGAGAAAATCACTCTTCTTTGAAAGTGCCTTAAGCTACTTACAAGCATTCACCAACAACTCTCATGCATTACTCTGAAAGAGAAGCAGTCTGTTCCAATACTTCAATTCAATGTGTGAAGTGAATGGAGTGTTGCTTCACTTTCTAAATGCTGTATTTTCAGAGAAAATCACTTTTCTTTGATACTGCCTTAAGCTACTTACAAGCATTCACAAGAAACTCACATGCGTTTCTCTGAAAGAGAAGCACTCTGTTCCAACACTTCAATTCACTGTGCGAAGTGAATGGAGTGTTGCTTCACTTTCTAAATGCTGTAATTTCAGAGAAAATAACTTTCCTTTGATAGCGCCTTAAGCTACTTACAAGCATTCACCAGCAACTCACATGAGTTTCTCTGAAAGAGAGGCAGTCTGTTCCAACACTTCAATTCACTGTGCGAAGTGACTGGAGTGTTGCTTCACTTTCTAAAAGCTGTACTTTCAGAGAAAATCACTTTCCTTTGACACTGCCTTAAGCTACTTGCAAGCATTCACAAGAAAATCTCATGCATTTCTCTGAAAGAAAAGCAGTCTGTTCCAACACTTCAATTCACTGTGCGAAGTGAATGGAGTATTGCTTCAATTTCTAAATGCTGTACTTTCAGAGAAAATCACTTTCCTTTGAAACTGCCTTAAGCTACTTACAAGCATTCACCAGCAACTCACATGAGTTTCTCTGAAAGAGAAGCAGTCTGTTCCAACACTTCAATTCACAGTGCAAAATGAATGGAGTATTGCTTCAATTTCTAAATGCTGTACTTTCTGAGAAAATCACTTTCCTTTGAAAGTGCCTTAAACTACTTGCAAGCACTCACGAGCAACTCTCATGAGTTTCTCTGAAAGGGAAGCAGTCTGTTCCAACACTTCAATTCACTGTGCAAAGTGAATGGAGTTTTGCTTCATTTTCTTCATGCTGTACTTTCAGAGAAAATAACTTTCCTTTGATAGCGCCTTAAGCTACTTACAAGCATTCACCAACAACTCACATGAGTTTCTCTGAAAGAGAGGCAGTCTGTTCCAACACTTCAATTCACTGTGCGAAATGAATGGAGTGTTGCTTCACTTTGTAAATGCTGTACTTTCAGAGAAAATCACCTTCTTTGAAAGTGGCTGAACATAATTTTAAGCATTCACAAGAAATTCACATGCATTTCTCTGAAAGAGAAGTAGTCTGTTCCAACACTTCAATTCACTGTGCGAAGTGAATGGAGGGTTGCTTCACTTTCTAAATGCTGTACTTTCAGAGAAAATTACTTTCCTTTGAAACTGCTTTAAGCTACTTACAAGCATTCACCAGCAACTCACATGACTTTTTCTGGAAGATTAGCAGTCTGTTCCAACACTTCAATTCACTGTGCGAAGTGAATGTGTTGTTGTTTCACTTTCTAAATGCTGTACTTTCAGAGAAAATCACTTTCCTTTGAAACTGCCTTAAGCTACTTACAAGCATTCACCAGCAACTCACATACATTTCTCTGAAAGAGAAGCAGTCTGTTCCAACACTTCAATTCACTGTGCGAAGTGAATGGAGTGTTGCTAAACTTTCTAAATGCTCTACTTTCAGAGAAAATCACTTTCCTTTGAAAGTGCCTGAACATAATTTTAAGCATTCACAAAAAATTCACATGCATTTCTCTGAAAGAGAACCAGTCTGTTCCAACACTTCAATTCACTGTGCGAAGTGAATGGAGGGTTGCGTCACTTTCTAAATGCTGTACTTTCAGAGAAAATCCCTTTCCTTTGAAACTGCCTTAAACTACTTACAAGCATTCACCAGCAACTCACATGACTTTTTCTGAAAGATTAGCAGTCTGTTCCAACACTTCAATTCACTGTGCCAAGTGAATGTGTTGTTGTTTCACTTTCTAAATGCTGTATTTTCAGAGAAAATCACTTTCATTTGATACTGCCTTAAGCTACTTACAAGCATTCACAACAAACTCACATGCGTTTTTCTAAAAGAGAAGCAGTCTCTTCCAACACTTCAATTCACTGTGCAAAGTGAATGGAGTGTTGCTTCACTTTCTAAATGCTGTACTTTCAGAGAAAATCACTTTCCTTTGAAACTGCCTAAAACTACTTACAAGCATTCACCAGCAACTCACATGAGTTTCTCTGAAAGAGAAGCAGTCTGTTCCAACTCTTCAATTCACTGTGCGAAGTGAATGGAGTGTTGCGTCACTTTTTAAATGCTGTACTTCCAGAGAAAATCTCTTTCCTTTCAAAGTACCTTAAGCTACTTACAAGCATTTACCAGCAATTCACATGAGTTTCTCTGAAAGAGAAGCAGTCTGTTCCAACACTACCATTCATTGTGCGAAGTGAATATGTTGTTGTTTCACTTTCTAAATGCTGTACTTTCAGAGAAAATCACTTTCCTTTGAAACTGCCTTAAGCTACTTACAAGCATTCACCAGCAACTCACATACATTTCTCTGAAAGAGAAGCAGTCTGTTCCAACTCTTCAATTCACTGTGCGAAGTGAATGGAGTGTTGCGTCACTTTCGAAATGCTGTACTTTCAGAGAAAATCACTTTCCTTTCAAAGTACCTAAAGCTACTTACAAGCATTCACCAGCAACTCAACTGAGTTTCTCTGAAAGAAAAGCAGTCTGTTCCAACACTTTAATTCACTGTGTGAAGTGAATGGAGTGTTCCGTCACTTTCTTAATCCTGTACTTTCAGAAAAAATCACTTTCCTTTGAAAGTGCCTTAAGCTACTTACAAGCATTCACCAGCAACTCACATGAGTTTCTCTGAAAGAGAAGCAGTCTGTTCCAACACTTCAATTCACTCTGCAAAGTGAATGTGTTGTTGTTTCGTTTTCTAAATGCTGTAAGTTCAGAGAAAATCACTCTTCTTTGAAAGTGCCTTAAGCTACTTACAAGCATTCACCAACAACTCTCATGCATTACTCTGAAAGAGAAGCAGTCTGTTCCAATACTTCAATTCAATGTGTGAAGTGAATGGAGTGTTGCTTCACTTTCTAAATGCTGTATTTTCAGAGAAAATCACTTTTCTTTGATACTGCCTTAAGCTACTTACAAGCATTCACAAGAAACTCACATGCGTTTCTCTGAAAGAGAAGCACTCTGTTCCAACACTTCAATTCACTTTGCGAAGTGAATGGAGTGTTGCTTCACTTTCTAAATGCTGTAATTTCAGAGAAAATAACTTTCCTTTGATAGCGCCTTAAGCTACTTACAAGCATTCACCAGCAACTCACATGAGTTTCTCTGAAAGAGAGGCAATCTGTTCCAACACTTCAATTCACTGTGCGAAGTGACTGGAGTGTTGCTTCACTTTCTAAAAGCTGTACTTTCAGAGAAAATCACTTTCCTTTGACACTGCCTTAAGCTACTTGCAAGCATTCACAAGAAAATCTCAAGCATTTCTCTGAAAGAAAAGCAGTCTGTTCCAACACTTCAATTCACTGTGCGAAGTGAATGGAGTATTGCTTCAATTTCTAAATGCTGTACTTTCAGAGAAAATCACTTTCCTTTGAAACTGCCTTAAGCTACTTACAAGCATTCACCAGCAACTCACATGAGTTTCTCTGAAAGAGAAGCAGTCTGTTCCAACACTTCAATTCACAGTGCAAAATGAATGGAGTATTGCTTCAATTTCTAAATGTTGTACTTTCTGAGAAAATCACTTTCCTTTGAAAGTGCCTTAAACTACTTGCAAGCATTCACGAGCAACTCTCATGAGTTTCTCTGAAAGGGAAGCAGTCTGTTCCAACACTTCAATTCACTGTGCAAAGTGAATGGAGTTTTGCTTCATTTTCTTCATGCTGTACTTTCAGAGAAAATAACTTTCCTTTGATAGCGCCTTAAGCTACTTACAAGCATTCACCAACAACTCACATGAGTTTCTCTGAAAGAGAGGCAGTCTGTTCCAACACTTCAATTCACTGTGCGAAATGAATGGAGTGTTGCTTCACTTTGTAAATGCTGTACTTTCAGAGAAAATCACCTTCTTTGAAAGTGGCTGAACATAATTTTAAGCATTCACAAGAAATTCACATGCATTTCTCTGAAAGAGAAGTAGTCTGTTCCAACACTTCAATTCACTGTGCGAAGTGAATGGAGGGTTGCTTCACTTTCTAAATGCTGTACTTTCAGAGAAAATTACTTTCCTTTGAAACTGCTTTAAGCTACTTACAAGCATTCACCAGCAACTCACATGACTTTTTCTGAAAGATTAGCAGTCTGTTCCAACACTTCAATTCACTGTGCGAAGTGAATGTGTTGTTGTTTCACTTTCTAAATGCTGTACTTTCAGAGAAAATCACTTTCCTTTGAAACTGCCTTAAGCTACTTACAAGCATTCACCAGCAACTCACATACATTTCTCTGAAAGAGAAGCAGTCTGTTCCAACACTTCAATTCACTGTGCGAAGTGAATGGAGTGTTGCTAAACTTTCTAAATGCTCTACTTTCAGAGAAAATCACTTTCCTTTGAAACTGCCTTAAACTACTTACAAGCATTCACCAGCAACTCACATGAGTTTCTCTGAAAGGGAAGCACTCTGTTCCAACTCTTCAATTCACTGTGGGAAGTGAATGGAGTGTTGCTTCACTTTCGAAATGCTGTACTTTCAGAGAAAATCACTTTCCTTTCAAAGTACCTTAAGCTACTTACAAGCATTCACCAGCAACTCACATGAGTTTCTCTGAAAGAGAAGCAATCTGTTTCAACACTTCAATTCACTGTGTGAAGTGAATGGAGCGTTCCGTTACTTTCTTAATCCTGTTCTTTCAGAGAAAATCACTTTCCTTTGAAAGTGCCTTAAGCTACTTACAAGCATTCACAAGAAACTCACATGAGTTTCTCTAAAAGAGAAGCAGTCTGTTCCAACACTTCAATTCACTGTGCGAAGTGAATGTGTTGTTGTTTCGTTTTCTAAATGCTGTACTTTCAGAGAAAATCACTCTTCTTTGAAAGTGCCTTAAGCTACTTACAAGCATTCACCAACAACTCTCATGCATTACTAGGAAAGGGAAGCAGTCTGCTCCAATACTTCAATTCAATGTGCGAAGTGAATGGAGTGTTGCTTCACTTTCTAAATGCTGTACTTTCAGAGAAAATCACTTTCTTTGAAAGTGCCTTAAGATAATTATAAGCATTCACAAGAAACTCACATGCATTTCTCAGAAAGAGAAGCAGTCTGTTCCAACACTTCAATTCACTGTGCGAAGTGAATGGAGGGTTTCTTCACTTTCTAAATGCTGTACTTTCAGAGAAAATCACTTTCCTTTGAAAGTGCCTTAAGCTACTTACAAGCATTCACCAGCAACTCACATGAGTTTCTCTGAAAGAGAAGCAGTCTGTTTCAACACTTCAATTCACTGTGAGAAGTGAAAGTGTTGTTGTTTCACTTTCTAAATGCTGTACTTTCAGAGAAAATCACTTTCCTTTGAAAGTGCCTTAAGCTACTTACAAGGATTCACCAGCAACTCACATGAGTTTCTCTGAAAGAGAAGCAGTCTGTTCCAACACTTCAATTCACTGTGCAAAGTGAATGGAGTGTTGCTTCACTTTCTAAATGCTGTACTTTCAGAGAAAATCACTTTCCTTTGAAACTGCCTAATACTACTTACAAGCATTCACCAGCAGCTCACATGAGTTTCTCTGAAAGAGAAGCAGTCTGTTCCAACTCTTCAATTCACTGTGCGAAGTGAATGGAGTGTTGCGTCACTTTTTAAATGCTGTACTTTCAGAGAAAATCTCTTTCCTTTCAAAGTACCTTAAGCTACTTACAAGCATTCACCAGCAATTCACATGAGTTTCTCTGAAAGAGAAGCAGTCTGTTCCAACACTACCATTCATTGTGCGAAGTGAATATGTTGTTGTTTCACTTTCTAAATGCTGTACTTTCAGAGAAAATCACTTTCCTTTGAAACTGCCTTAAGCTACTTACAAGCATTCACCAGCAACTCACATACATTTCTCTGAAAGAGAAGCAGTCTGTTCCAACTCTTCAATTCACTGTGCGAAGTGAATGGAGTGTTGCGTCACTTTCGAAATGCTGTACTTTCAGAGAAAATCACTTTCCTTTCAAAGTACCTAAAGCTACTTACAAGCATTCACCAGCAACTCAACTGAGTTTCTCTGAAAGAAAAGCAGTCTGTTCCAACACTTTAATTCACTGTGTGAAGTGAATGGAGTGTTCCGTCACTTTCTTAATCCTGTACTTTCAGAAAAAATCACTTTCCTTTGAAAGTGCCTTAAGCTACTTACAAGCATTCACCAGCAACTCACATGAGTTTCTCTGAAAGAGAAGCAGTCTGTTCCAACACTTCAATTCACTCTGCGAAGTGAATGTGTTGTTGTTTCGTTTTCTAAATGCTGTACTTTCAGAGAAAATCACTCTTCTTTGAAAGTGCCTTAGCTACTTACAAGCATTCACCAACAACTCTCATGCATTACTCTGAAAGAGAAGCAGTCTGTTCCAATACTTCAATTCAATGTGTGAAGTGAATGGAGTGTTGCTTCACTTTCTAAATGCTGTATTTTCAGAGAAAATCACTTTTCTTTGATACTGCCTTAAGCTACTTACAAGCATTCACAAGAAACTCACATGCGTTTCTCTGAAAGAGAAGCACTCTGTTCCAACACTTCAATTCACTGTGCGAAGTGAATGGAGTGTTGCTTCACTTTCTAAATGCTGTAATTTCAGAGAAAATAACTTTCCTTTGATATCGCCTTAAGCTACTTACAAGCATTCACCAGCAACTCACATAAGTTTCTCTGAAAGAGAGGCAGTCTGTTCCAACACTTCAATTCACTGTGCGAAGTGACTGGAGTGTTGCTTCACTTTCTAAAAGCTGTACTTTCAGAGAAAATCACTTTCCTTTGACACTGCCTTAAGCTACTTGCAAGCATTCACAAGAAAATCTCATGCATTTCTCTGAAAGAAAAGTAGTCTGTTCCAGCACTTCAATTCACTGTGCGAAGTGAATGGAGTGTTGCTTCAATTTCTAAATGCTGTACTTTCAGAGAAAATCACTTTCCTTTGAAACTGCCTTAAGCTACTTACAAGCATTCACCAGCAACTCACATGAGTTTCTCTGAAAGAGAAGCAGTCTGTTCCAACACTTCAATTCACAGTGCAAAATGAATGGAGTGTTGCTTCAATTTCTAAATGCTGTACTTTCTGAGAAAATCACTTTCCTTTGAAAGTGCCTTAAACTACTTGCAAGCATTCACGAGCAACTCTCATGAGTTTCTCTGAAAGAGAAGCAGTCTGTTCCAACACTTCAATTCACTCTGCGAAGTGAATGTGTTGTTGTTTCGTTTTCTAAATGCTGTACTTTCAGAGAAAATCACTCTTCTTTGAAAGTGCCTTAAGCTACTTACAAGCATTCACCAACAACTCTCATGCATTACTCTGAAAGAGAAGCAGTCTGTTCCAATACTTCAATTCAATGTGTGAAGTGAATGGAGTGTTGCTTCACTTCCTAAATGCTGTACTTTCAGAGAAAATCACTTTCTTTAAAAGTGCCTTAAGATAATTATAAGCATTCACAAGAAACTCATATGCATTTCTCTGAAAGAGAAGCAGTCTGTTCCAACACTTCAATTCACTGTGCGAAGTGAATGGAGGGTTGCTTCACTTTCTAAATGCTGTACTTTCAGCGAAAATCACTTTCCTTTGAAAGTGCCTGAAGCTACTTACAAGCATTCACCAGCAACTCACATGAGTTTCTCTAAAAGAGAAGCAGTCTGTTCCAACACTTCAATTCACTCTGAGAAGTGAATGTGTTGTTGTTTCACTTTCTAAATGCTGTATTTTCAGAGAAAATCACTTTTCTTTGATACTGCCGTAAGCTACTTACAAGCATTCACAAGAGACTCACATGCGTTTCTCTGAAAGAGAAGCACTCTGTTCCAACACTTCAATTCACTGTGCGAAGTGAATGGAGTGTTGCTTCACTTTCTACGTGCTGTACTTTCAGAGAAAATCACTTTCTTTGAAAGTGGCTTAAGCTACTTACAAGCATTCACCAGCAACTCACATGAGTTTCTCTAAAAAAGAAGCAGTCTGTTCCAACACTTCAATTCACTGTGCGAAGTGAATGGAGTGTTGCTTCACTTTCTAAATGCTGTCCTTTCAGAGAAAATCACTTTCCTTTGAAAGTGCCTTAAGCTACTTACAAGCATTCAACAGAAATTCACATGCGTTTCACTGAAAGAGAAGCAGTCTGTTCCAACACTTCAATTCATAGTGCAAAGTGAATGGAGTGTTGCTTCACTTTCTAAATGCTGTACTTTCTGAGAAAATCACTTTCCTTTGAAAGTGCCTTAAACTACTTGCAAGCAATCACGAGCAACTCACATGAGTTTCTCTGAAAGAGAAGCAGTCTGTTCCAACAGTTCAATTCACTGTGCAAAGTGAATGGAGTTTTGCTTCATTTTCTTCATGCTGTACTTTCAGAGAAAATAACTTTCCTTTGATAGCGTCTTAAGCTACTTACAAGCATTCACCAACAACTCACATGAGTTTCTCTGAAAGAGAGGCAGTCTGTTCCAACACTTCAATTCACTGTGCGAAATGAATGGAGTGTTGCTTCACTTTGTAAATGCTGTACTTTCAGAGAAAATCACCTTCTTTGAAAGTGGCTGAACATAATTTTAAGCATTCACAAGAAATTCACATGCATTTCTCTGAAAGAGAAGCAGTCTGTTCCAACACTTCAATTCACTGTGCGAAGTGAATGGAGGGTTGCTTCACTTTCTAAATGCTGTACTTTCAGAGAAAATCACTTTCCTTTGAAACTGCTTTAAGCTACTTACAAGCATTCACCAGCACCTCACATGACTTTTTCTGAAAGATTAGCAGTCTGTTCCAACACTTCAATTCACTGTGCGAAGTGAATGTGTTGTTGTTTCACTTTCTAAATGCTGTACTTTCAGAGAAAATCACTTTCCTTTGAAACTGCCTTAAGCTTCTTACAAGCATTCACCAGCAACTCACATGAGTTTCTCTGAAAGAGAAGCAGTCTGTTCCAACACTTCAATTCACTGTAAGAAGTGAATGTGTTGTTGTTTCACTTTCTAAATGCTGTATTTTCAGCGAAAATCACTTTCCTTTGATACTGCCTTAAGCTACTTACAAGCATTCACAAGAAACTCACATGCGTTTCTCTGAAAGAGAAGCACTCTGTTCCAACACTTCAATTCACTGTGCGAAGTGAATGGAGTGTTGCTTCACTTTCTAAATGCTGTAATTTCAGAGAAAATAACTTTCCTTTGATAGCGCCTTAAGCTACTTACAAGCATTCACCAGCAACTCACATGAGTTTCTCTGAAAGAGAGGCAGTCTGTTCCTACACTTCAATTCACTGTGCGAAGTTACTGGAGTGTTGCTTCACTTTCTAAATGCTGTACTTTCAGAGAAAATCACTTTCCTTTGACACTGCCTTAAGCTACTTGCAAGCATTCACAAGAAACTCTCATGCGTTTCTCTGAAAGAGAAGCAGTCTGTTCCAACACTTCAATTCACTGTGCGAAGTGAATGGAGTGTTGCTTCTATTTCTAAATGCTGTACTTTCAGAGAAAATCACTTTCCTTTGAAACTGCCTTAAGCTACTTACAAGCATTCACCAGCAACTCACATGAGTTTCTCTGAAAGAGAAGTAGTCTGTTCCAACACTTCAATTCACAGTGCAAAGTGAATGGAGTGTTGCGTCACTTTCTAAATGCTGTACTTTCAGAGAAAATCACTTTCCTTTGAAAGTGCCTTAAGCTACTTACAAGCATTCCCCAGCAACTCACATGCATTTTTCAGAAAGAGAAGCAGTCTGTTCCAACACTTCAATTCACTCTGCGAAGTGAATGTGTTGTTGTTTCACTTTCTAAATGCTGTACTTTCAGAGAAAATCACTTTCCTTTGAAACTGCCTTAAGCTACTTACAAGCATTCACCAGCAGCTCACATGAGTTTCTCTGAAAGAGAAGTAGTCTGTTCCAACTCTTCAATTCACTGTGCGAAGTGAATGGAGTGTTGCGTCACTTTTTAAATGCTGTACTTTCAGAGAAAATCTCTTTCCTTTCAAAGTACCTTAAGCTACTTACAAGCATTCACCAGCAATTCACATGAGTTTCTCTGAAAGAGAAGCAGTCTGTTCCAACACTACCATTCATTGTGCGAAGTGAATATGTTGTTGTTTCACTTTCTAAATGCTGTACTTTCAGAGAAAATCACTTTCCTTTGAAACTGCCTTAAGCTACTTACAAGCATTCACCAGCAACTCACATACATTTCTTTGAAAGAGAAGCAGTCTGTTCCAACTCTTCAATTCTCTGTGCGAAGTGAATGGAGTGTTGCGTCACTTTCGAAATGCTGTACTTTCAGAGAAAATCACTTTCCTTTCAAAGTACCTAAAGCTTCTTACAAGCATTCACCAGCAACTCACATGAGTTTCTCTGAAAGAGAAGCAGTCTGTTCCAACACTTTAATTCATTGTGTGAAGTGAATGGAGTGTTCCGTCACTTTCTTAATCCTGTACTTTCAGAGAAAATCACTTTCCTTTCAAAGTGCCTTAAGCTACTTACAAGCATTCACCAGCAACTCACATGAGTTTCTCTGAAAGAGAAGCAGTCTGTTCCAACACTTCAATTCACTCTGCGAAGTGAATGTGTTGTTGTTTCGTTTTCTAAATGCTGTACTTTCAGAGAAAATCACTCTTCTTTGAAAGTGCCTTAAGCTACTTACAAGCATTCACCAACAACTCTCATGCATTACTCTGAAAGAGAAGCAGTCTGTTCCAATACTTCAATTCAATGTGTGAAGTGAATGGAGTGTTGCTTCACTTCCTAAATGCTGTACTTTCAGAGAAAATCACTTTCTTTGAAAGTGCCTTAAGATAATTATAAGCATTCACAAGAAACTCATATGCATTTCTCTGAAAGAGAAGCAGTCTGTTCCAACACTTCAATTCACTGTGCGAAGTGAATGGAGGGTTGCTTCACTTTCTAAATGCTGTACTTTCAGCGAAAATCACTTTCCTTTGAAAGTGCCTGAAGCTACTTACAAGCATTCACCAGCAACTCACATGAGTTTCTCTAAAAGAGAAGCAGTCTGTTCCAACACTTCAATTCACTCTGAGAAGTGAATGTGTTGTTGTTTCACTTTCTAAATGCTGTATTTTCAGAGAAAATCACTTTTCTTTGATACTGCCTTAAGCTACTTACAAGCATTCACAAGAGACTCACATGCGTTTCTCTGAAAGAGAAGCACTCTGTTCCAACACTTCAATTCACTGTGCGAAGTGAATGGAGTGTTGCTTCACTTTCTACGTGCTGTACTTTCAGAGAAAATCACTTTCTTTGAAAGTGGCTTAAGCTACTTACAAGCATTCACCAGCAACTCACATGAGTTTCTCTAAAAAAGAAGCAGTCTGTTCCAACACTTCAATTCACTGTGCGAAGTGAATGGAGTGTTGCTTCACTTTCTAAATGCTGTCCTTTCAGAGAAAATCACTTTCCTTTGAAAGTGCCTTAAGCTACTTACAAGCATTCAACAGAAATTCACATGCGTTTCACTGAAAGAGAAGCAGTCTGTTCCAACACTTCAATTCACAGTGCAAAGTGAATGGAGTGTTGCTTCACTTTCTAAATGCTGTACTTTCTGAGAAAATCACTTTTCTTTGAAAGTGCCTTAAACTACTTGCAAGCATTCACGAGCAACTCACATGAGTTTCTCTGAAAGAGAAGCAGTCTGTTCCAACAGTTCAATTCACTGTGCAAAGTGAATGGAGTTTTGCTTCATTTTCTTCATGCTGTACTTTCAGAGAAAATAACTTTCCTTTGATAGCATCTTAAGCTACTTACAAGCATTCACCAACAACTCACATGAGTTTCTCTGAAAGAGAGGCAGTCTGTTCCAACACTTCAATTCACTGTGCGAAATGAATGGAGTGTTGCTTCACTTTGTAAATGCTGTACTTTCAGAGAAAATCACCTTCTTTGAAAGTGGCTGAACATAATTTTAAGCATTCACAAGAAATTCACATGCATTTCTCTGAAAGAGAAGCAGTCTGTTCCAACACTTCAATTCACTGTGCGAAGTGAATGGAGGGTTGCTTCACTTTCTAAATGCTGTACTTTCAGAGAAAATCACTTTCCTTTGAAACTGCTTTAAGCTACTTACAAGCATTCACCAGCAACTCACATGACTTTTTCTGAAAGATTAGCAGTCTGTTCCAACACTTCAATTCACTGTGCGAAGTGAATGTGTTGTTGTTTCACTTTCTAAATGCTGTACTTTCAGAGAAAATCACTTTCCTTTGAAACTGCCTTAAGCTTCTTACAAGCATTCACTAGCAACTCACATGAGTTTCTCTAAAAAAGAAGCAGTCTGTTCCAACACTTCAATTCACTGTGCGAAGTGAATGGAGTGTTGCTTCACTTTCTAAATGCTGTCCTTTCAGAGAAAATCACTTTCCTTTGAAAGTGCCTTAAGCTACTTACAAGCATTCAACAGAAATTCACATGATTTCACTGAAAGAGAAGCAGTCTGTTCCAACACTTCAATTCACTGTGCGAAGTGACTGGAGTGTTGCTTCACTTTCTAAATGCTGTACTTTCAGAGAAAATCACTTTCCTTTGACACTGCCTTAAGCTACTTGCAAGCATTCACAAGAAACTCTCATGCGTTTCTCTGAAAGAGAAGCAGTCTGTTCCAACACTTCAATCACTGCTCGAAGTGAATGGAGTGTTGCTTCTATTTCTAAATGCTGTACTTTCAGAGAAAATCACTTTCCTTTGAAACTGCCTTAAGCTACTTACAAGCATTCACCAGCAACTCACATGAGTTTCTCTGAAAGAGAAGCAGTCTGTTCCAACACTTCAATTCACAGTGCAAAGTGAATGGAGTGTTGCGTCACTTTCTAAATGCTGTACTTTCAGAGAAAATCACTTTCCTTTGAAAGTGCCTTAGGCTACTTACAAGCATTCCCCAGCAACTCACATGCATTTTTCAGAAAGAGAAGCAGTCTGTTCCAACACTTCAATTCACTCTGCGAAGTGAATGTGTTGTTGTTTCACTTTCTAAATGCTGTACTTTCAGAGAAAATCACTTTCCTTTGAAACTGCCTTAAGCTACTTACAAGCATTCACCAGCAACTCACATGCATTTCTCTGAAAGAGAAGCAGTCTGTTCCAACACTTCAATTCACTGTGCGAAATGAATGGAGTGTTGCTTCACTTTCTAAATGCTGTACTTTCAGAGAAAATCACTTTCTTTGAAAGTGCCTGAACATAATTTTAAGCATTCACAAAAAATTCACATGCATTTCTCTGAAAGAGAACCAGTCTGTTCCAACACTTCAATTCACTGTGCGAAATGAATGTGTTGTTATTTCACTTTCTAAATGCTGTATTTTCAGAGAAAATCACTTTCCTTTGATACTGCCTTAAGCTACTTACAAGCATTCACAACAAACTCACATGCGTTTTTCTGAAAGAGAAGCAGTCTGTTCCAACACTTCAATTCACTGTGAGAAGTGAATGGAGTGTTGCTTCACTTTCTAAATGCTGTAATTTCAGAGAAAATCACTTTCCTTTGAAAGTGCCTTAAGCTACTTACAAGGATTCACCAGCAACTCACATGAGTTTCTCTGAAAGAGAAGCAGTCTGTTCCAACACTTCAATTCACTGTAAGAAGTGAATGTGTTGTTGTTTCACTTTCTAAATGCTGTATTTTCAGCGAAAATCACTTTCCTTTGATACTGCCTTAAGCTACTTACAAGCATTCACAAGAAACTCACATGCGTTTCTCTGAAAGAGAAGCACTCTGTTCCAACACTTCAATTCACTGTGCGAAGTGAATGGAGTGTTGCTTCACTTTCTAAATGCTGTAATTTCACAGAAAATAACTTTCCTTTGATAGCGCCTTAAGCTACTTACAAGCATTCACCAGCAACTCACATGAGTTTCTCTGAAAGAGAGGCAGTCTGTTCCTACACTTCAATTCACTGTGCGAAGTGACTGGAGTGTTGCTTCACTTTCTAAATGCTGTACTTTCAGAGAAAATCACTTTCCTTTGACACTGCCTTAAGCTACTTGCAAGCATTCACAAGAAACTCTCATGCGTTTCTCTGAAAGAGAAGCAGTCTGTTCCAACACTTCAATTCACTGTGCGAAGTGAATGGAGTGTTGCTTCTATTTCTAAATGCTGTACTTTCAGAGAAAATCACTTTCCTTTGAAACTGCCTTAAGCTACTTACAAGCATTCACCAGCAACTCACATGAGTTTCTCTGAAAGAGAAGTAGTCTGTTCCAACACTTCAATTCACAGTGCAAAGTGAATGGAGTGTTGCGTCACTTTCTAAATGCTGTACTTTCAGAGAAAATCACTTTCCTTTGAAAGTGCCTTAAGCTACTTACAAGCATTCCCCAGCAACTCACATGCATTTTTCAGAAAGAGAAGCAGTCTGTTCCAACACTTCAATTCACTCTGCGAAGTGAATGTGTTGTTGTTTCACTTTCTAAATGCTGTACTTTCAGAGAAAATCACTTTCCTTTGAAACTGCCTTAAGCTACTTACAAGCATTCACCAGCAGCTCACATGAGTTTCTCTGAAAGAGAAGTAGTCTGTTCCAACTCTTCAATTCACTGTGCGAAGTGAATGGAGTGTTGCGTCACTTTTTAAATGCTGTACTTTCAGAGAAAATCTCTTTCCTTTCAAAGTACCTTAAGCTACTTACAAGCATTCACCAGCAATTCACATGAGTTTCTCTGAAAGAGAAGCAGTCTGTTCCAACACTACCATTCATTGTGCGAAGTGAATATGTTGTTGTTTCACTTTCTAAATGCTGTACTTTCAGAGAAAATCACTTTCCTTTGAAACTGCCTTAAGCTACTTACAAGCATTCACCAGCAACTCACATACATTTCTTTGAAAGAGAAGCAGTCTGTTCCAACTCTTCAATTCTCTGTGCGAAGTGAATGGAGTGTTGCGTCACTTTCGAAATGCTGTACTTTCAGAGAAAATCACTTTCCTTTCAAAGTACCTAAAGCTTCTTACAAGCATTCACCAGCAACTCACATGAGTTTCTCTGAAAGAGAAGCAGTCTGTTCCAACACTTTAATTCATTGTGTGAAGTGAATGGAGTGTTCCGTCACTTTCTTAATCCTGTACTTTCAGAGAAAATCACTTTCCTTTCAAAGTGCCTTAAGCTACTTACAAGCATTCACCAGCAACTCACATGAGTTTCTCTGAAAGAGAAGCAGTCTGTTCCAACACTTCAATTCACTCTGCGAAGTGAATGTGTTGTTGTTTCGTTTTCTAAATGCTGTACTTTCAGAGAAAATCACTCTTCTTTGAAAGTGCCTTAAGCTACTTACAAGCATTCACCAACAACTCTCATGCATTACTCTGAAAGAGAAGCAGTCTGTTCCAATACTTCAATTCAATGTGTGAAGTGAATGGAGTGTTGCTTCACTTCCTAAATGCTGTACTTTCAGAGAAAATCACTTTCTTTGAAAGTGCCTTAAGATAATTATAAGCATTCACAAGAAACTCATATGCATTTCTCTGAAAGAGAAGCAGTCTGTTCCAACACTTCAATTCACTGTGCGAAGTGAATGGAGGGTTGCTTCACTTTCTAAATGCTGTACTTTCAGCGAAAATCACTTTCCTTTGAAAGTGCCTGAAGCTACTTACAAGCATTCACCAGCAACTCACATGAGTTTCTCTAAAAGAGAAGCAGTCTGTTCCAACACTTCAATTCACTCTGAGAAGTGAATGTGTTGTTGTTTCACTTTCTAAATGCTGTATTTTCAGAGAAAATCACTTTTCTTTGATACTGCCTTAAGCTACTTACAAGCATTCACAAGAGACTCACATGCGTTTCTCTGAAAGAGAAGCACTCTGTTCCAACACTTCAATTCACTGTGCGAAGTGAATGGAGTGTTGCTTCACTTTCTACGTGCTGTACTTTCAGAGAAAATCACTTTCTTTGAAAGTGGCTTAAGCTACTTACAAGCATTCACCAGCAACTCACATGAGTTTCTCTAAAAAAGAAGCAGTCTGTTCCAACACTTCAATTCACTGTGCGAAGTGAATGGAGTGTTGCTTCACTTTCTAAATGCTGTCCTTTCAGAGAAAATCACTTTCCTTTGAAAGTGCCTTAAGCTACTTACAAGCATTCAACAGAAATTCACATGCGTTTCACTGAAAGAGAAGCAGTCTGTTCCAACACTTCAATTCACAGTGCAAAGTGAATGGAGTGTTGCTTCACTTTCTAAATGCTGTACTTTCTGAGAAAATCACTTTTCTTTGAAAGTGCCTTAAACTACTTGCAAGCATTCACGAGCAACTCACATGAGTTTCTCTGAAAGAGAAGCAGTCTGTTCCAACAGTTCAATTCACTGTGCAAAGTGAATGGAGTTTTGCTTCATTTTCTTCATGCTGTACTTTCAGAGAAAATAACTTTCCTTTGATAGCATCTTAAGCTACTTACAAGCATTCACCAACAACTCACATGAGTTTCTCTGAAAGAGAGGCAGTCTGTTCCAACACTTCAATTCACTGTGCGAAATGAATGGAGTGTTGCTTCACTTTGTAAATGCTGTAATTTCAGAGAAAATCACCTTCTTTGAAAGTGGCTGAACATAATTTTAAGCATTCACAAGAAATTCACATGCATTTCTCTGAAAGAGAAGCAGTCTGTTCCAACACTTCAATTCACTGTGCGAAGTGAATGGAGGGTTGCTTCACTTTCTAAATGCTGTACTTTCAGAGAAAATCACTTTCCTTTGAAACTGCTTTAAGCTACTTACAAGCATTCACCAGCAACTCACATGACTTTTTCTGAAAGATTAGCAGTCTGTTCCAACACTTCAATTCACTGTGCGAAGTGAATGTGTTGTTGTTTCACTTTCTAAATGCTGTACTTTCAGAGAAAATCACTTTCCTTTGAAACTGCCTTAAGCTTCTTACAAGCATTCACTAGCAACTCACATGAGTTTCTCTAAAAAAGAAGCAGTCTGTTCCAACACTTCAATTCACTGTGCGAAGTGAATGGAGTGTTGCTTCACTTTCTAAATGCTGTCCTTTCAGAGAAAATCACTTTCCTTTGAAAGTGCCTTAAGCTACTTACAAGCATTCAACAGAAATTCACATGATTTCACTGAAAGAGAAGCAGTCTGTTCCAACACTTCAATTCACTGTGCGAAGTGACTGGAGTGTTGCTTCACTTTCTAAATGCTGTACTTTCAGAGAAAATCACTTTCCTTTGACACTGCCTTAAGCTACTTGCAAGCATTCACAAGAAACTCTCATGCGTTTCTCTGAAAGAGAAGCAGTCTGTTCCAACACTTCAATTCACTGCTCGAAGTGAATGGAGTGTTGCTTCTATTTCTAAATGCTGTACTTTCAGAGAAAATCACTTTCCTTTGAAACTGCCTTAAGCTACTTACAAGCATTCACCAGCAACTCACATGAGTTTCTCTGAAAGAGAAGCAGTCTGTTCCAACACTTCAATTCACAGTGCAAAGTGAATGGAGTGTTGCGTCACTTTCTAAATGCTGTACTTTCAGAGAAAATCACTTTCCTTTGAAAGTGCCTTAGGCTACTTACAAGCATTCCCCAGCAACTCACATGCATTTTTCAGAAAGAGAAGCAGTCTGTTCCAACACTTCAATTCACTCTGCGAAGTGAATGTGTTGTTGTTTCACTTTCTAAATGCTGTACTTTCAGAGAAAATCACTTTCCTTTGAAACTGCCTTAAGCTACTTACAAGCATTCACCAGCAACTCACATGCATTTCTCTGAAAGAGAAGCAGTCTGTTCCAACACTTCAATTCACTGTGCGAAATGAATGGAGTGTTGCTTCACTTTCTAAATGCTGTACTTTCAGAGAAAATCACTTTCTTTGAAAGTGCCTGAACATAATTTTAAGCATTCACAAAAAATTCACATGCATTTCTCTGAAAGAGAACCAGTCTGTTCCAACACTTCAATTCACTGTGCGAAATGAATGTGTTGTTGTTTCACTTTCTAAATGCTGTATTTTCAGAGAAAATCACTTTCCTTTGATACTGCCTTAAGCTACTTACAAGCATTCACAACAAACTCACATGCGTTTTTCTGAAAGAGAAGCAGTCTGTTCCAACACTTCAATTCACTGTGAGAAGTGAATGGAGTGTTGCTTCACTTTCTAAATGCTGTGATTTCAGAGAAAATCACTTTCCTTTGAAAGTGCCTTAAGCTACTTACAAGGATTCACCAGCAACTCACATGAGTTTCTCTGAAAGAGAAGCAGTCTGTTCCAACACTTCAATTCACTGTGCAAAGTGAATGGAGTGTTGCTTCACTTTCTAAATGCTGTACTTTCAGAGAAAATCACTTTCCTTTGAAACTGCCTAAAACTACTTACAAGCATTCACCAGCAGCTCACATGAGTTTCTCTGAAAGAGAAGCAGTCTGTTCCAACTCTTCAATTCTCTGTGCGAAGTGAATGGAGTGTTGCGTCACTTTCGAAATGCTGTACTTTCAGAGAAAATCACTTTCCTTTCAAAGTACCTAAAGCTTCTTACAAGCATTCACCAGCAACTCACATGAGTTTCTCTGAAAGAGAAGCAGTCTGTTCCAACACTTTAATTCACTGTGTGAAGTGAATGGAGTGTTCCGTCACTTTCTTAATCCTGTACTTTCAGAGAAAATCACTTTCCTTTCAAAGTGCCTTAAGCTACTTACAAGCATTCACCAGCAACTCACATGAGTTTCTCTGAAAGAGAAGCAGTCTGTTCCAACTCTTCAAGTCACTCTGCGAAGTGAATGTGTTGTTGTTTCGTTTTCTAAATGCTGTACTTTCAGAGAAAATCACTCTTCTTTGAAAGTGCCTTAAGCTACTTACAAGCATTCACCAACAACTCTCATGCATTACTCTGAAAGAGAAGCAGTCTGTTCCAATACTTCAATTCAATGTGTGAAGTGAATGGAGTGTTGCTTCACTTCCTAAATGCTGTACTTTCAGAGAAAATCACTTTCTTTGAAAGTGCCTTAAGATAATTATAAGCATTCACAAGAAACTCATATGCATTTCTCTGAAAGAGAAGCAGTCTGTTCCAACACTTCAATTCACTGTGCGAAGTGAATGGAGGGTTGCTTCACTTTCTAAATGCTGTACTTACAGCGAAAATCACTTTCCTTTGAAAGTGCCTGAAGCTACTTACAAGCATTCACCAGCAACTCACATGAGTTTCTCTAAAAGAGAAGCAGTCTGTTCCAACACTTCAATTCACTCTGAGAAGTGAATGTGTTGTTGTTTCACTTTCTAAATGCTGTATTTTCAGAGAAAATCACTTTTCTTTGATACTGCCTTAAGCTACTTACAAGCATTCACAAGAGACTCACATGCGTTTCTCTGAAAGAGAAGCAATCTGTTCCAACACTTCAATTCACTGTGCGAAGTGAATGGAGTGTTGCTTCACTTTCTACGTGCTGGACTTTCAGAGAAAATCACTTTCTTTGAAAGTGGCTTAAGCTACTTACAAGCATTCACCAGCAACTCACATGAGTTTCTCTGAAAGAGAAGCAGTCTGTTCCAACACTTCAATTCACAGTGCAAACTGAATGGAGTGTTGCTTCACTTTCTAAATGCTGTACTTTCTGAGAAAATCACTTTCCTTTGAAAGTGCCTTAAAATACTTGCAAGCATTCACGAGCAACTCACATGAGTTTCTCTGAAAGAGAAGCAGTCTGTTCCAACAGTTCAATTCACTGTGCAAAGTGAATGGAGTTTTGCTTCATTTTCTTCATGCTGTACTTTCAGAGAAAATAACTTTCCTTTGATAGCGCCTTAAGCTACTTACAAGCATTCACCAACAACTCACATGAGTTTCTCTGAAAGAGAGGCAGTCTGTTCCAACACTTCAATTCACTGTTCGAAATGAATGGAGTGTTGCTTCACTTTGTAAATGCTGTACTTTCAGAGAAAATCACCTTCTTTGAAAGTGGCTGAACATAATTTTAAGCATTCACAAGAAATTCACATGCATTTCGCTGAAAGAGAAGCAGTCTGTTCCAACACTTCAATTCACTGTGCGAAGTGAATGGAGGGTTGCTTCACTTTCTAAATGCTGTACTTTCAGAGAAAATCACTTTCCTTTGAAACTGCTTTAAGCTACTTACAAGCATTCACCAGCAACTCACATGACTTTTTCTGAAAGATTAGCAGTCTGTTCCAACACTTCAATTCACTGTGCGAAGTGAATGTGTTGTTGTTTCACTTTCTAAATGCTGTACTTTCAGAGAAAATCACTTTCCTTTGAAACTGCCTTAAGCTTCTTACAAGCATTCACTAGCAACTCACATGAGTTTCTCTGAAAGAGAAGCAGTCTGTTCCAACACTTCAATTCCCTGTAAGAAGTGAATGTGTTGTTGTTTCACTTTCTAAATGCTGTATTTTCAGCGAAAATCACTTTCCTTTGATACTGCCTTAAGCTACTTACAAGCATTCACAAGAAACTCACATGCGTTTCTCTGAAAGAGACGCACTCTGTTCCAACACTTCAATTCACTGTGCGAAGTGACTGGAGTGTTGCTTCACTTTCTAAATGCTGTAATGTCAGAGAAAATAACTTTCCTTTGATAGCGCCTTAAGCTACTTACAAGCATTCACCAGCAACTCACATGAGTTTCTCTGAAAGAGAGGCAGTCTGTTCAAACACTTCAATTCACTGTGCGAAGTGACTGGAGTGTTGCTTCACTTTCTAAATGCTGTACTTTCAGAGAAAATCACTTTCCTTTGACACTGCCTTAAGCTACTTGCAAGCATTCACAAGAAACTCTCATGTGTTTCTCTGAAAGAGAAGCAGTCTGTTCCAACACTTCAATTCACTGTGCGAAGTGAATGGAGTGTTGCTTCTATTTCTAAATGCTGTACTTTCAGAGAAAATCACTTTCCTTTGAAACTGCCTTAAGCTACTTACAAGCATTCACCAGCAACTCACATGAGTTTCTCTGAAAGAGAAGCAGTCTGTTCCAACACTTCAATTCACAGTGCAAAGTGAATGGAGTGTTGCGTTACTTTCTAAATGCTGTACTTTCAGAGAAAATCACTTTCCTTTGAAAGTGCCTTAAGCTACTTACAAGCATTCCCAAGCAACTCACATGCATTTTTCAGAAAGAGAAGCAGTCTGTTCCAACACTTCAATTCACTCTGCGAAGTGAATGTGTTGTTGTTTCACTTTCTAAATGCTGTACTTTCAGAGAAAATCACTTTCCTTTGAAACTGCCTTAAGCTACTTCCAAGCATTCACCAGCAACTCACATGCATTTCTCTGAAAGAGAAGCAGTCTGTTCCAACACTTCAATTCACTGTGCGAAATGAATGGAGTGTTGCTTCACTTTCTAAATGCTGTACTTTCAGAGAAAATCACTTTCTTTGAAAGTGCCTGAACATAATTTTAAGCATTCACAAAAAATTCACATGCATTTCTCTGAAAGAGAACCAGTCTGTTCCAACACTTCAATTCACTGTGCGAAGTGAATGGAGGGTTGCGTAACTTTCTAAATGCTGTACTTTCAGAGAAAATCCCTTTCCTTTGAAACTGCCTTAAGCTACTTACAAGCATTCACCAGCAACTCACATGACTTTTTCTGAAAGATTAGCAGTCTGTTCCAACACTTCAATTCACTGTGCCAAGTGAATGTGTTGTTGTTTCACTTTCTAAATGCTGTATTTTCAGAGAAAATCACTTTCCTTTGATACTGCCTTAAGCTACTTACAAGCATTCACAACAAACTCACATGCGTTTTTCTAAAAGAGAAGCAGTCTCTTCCAACACTTCAATTCACTGTGAGAAGTGAATGGAGTGTTGCTTCACTTTCTAAATGCTGTAATTTCAGAGAAAATCACTTTCCTTTGAAAGTGCCTTAAGCTACTTACAAGGATTCACCAGCAACTCACATGAGTTTCTCTGAAAGAGAAGCAGTCTGTTCCAAAACTTCAATTCACTGTGCAAAGTGAATGGAGTGTTGCTTCACTTTCTAAATGCTGTACTTTCAGAGAAAATCACTTTCCTTTGAAACAGCCTAAAACTACTTACAAGCATTCACCAGCAACTCACATGAGTTTCTCTGAAAGAGAAGCAGTCTGTTCCAACTCTTCAATTCACTGTGCGAAGTGAATGGAGTGTTGCGTCACTTTTTAAATGCTGTACTTTCAGAGAAAATCTCTTTCCTTTCAAAGTACCTTAAGCTACTTACAAGCATTTACCAGCAATTCACATGAGTTTCTCTGAAAGAGAAGCAGTCTGTTCCAACACTACCATTCATTGTGCGAAGTGAATATGTTGTTGTTTCACTTTCTAAATGCTGTACTTTCAGAGAAAATCACTTTCCTTTGAAACTGCCTTAAGCTACTTACAAGCATTCACCAGCAACTCACATACATTTCTCTGAAAGAGAACCAGTCTGTTCCAACTCTTCAATTCACTGTGCGAAGTGAATGGAGTGTTGCTAAACTTTCTAAATGCTCTACTTTCAGAGAAAATCACTTTCCTTTGAAACTGCCTTAAACTACTTACAAGCATTCACCAGCAACTCACATGAGTTTCTCTGAAAGGGAAGCACTCTGTTCCAACTCTTCAATTCACTGTGCGAAGTGAATGGAGTGTTGCTTCACTTTCGAAATGCTGTACTTTCAGAGAAAATCACTTTCCTTTCAAAGTACCTTAAGCTACTTACAAGCATTCACCAGCAACTCACATGAGTTTCTCTGAAAGAGAAGCAGTCTGTTCCAACATTTCAATTCACTGTGTGAAGTGAATGGAGCGTTCCGTTACTTTCTTAATCCTGTTCTTTCAGAGAAAATCACTTTCCTTTGAAAGTGCCTTAAGCTACTTACAAGCATTCACCAGCAACTCACATGAGTTTCTGTGAAAGAGAAGCAGTCTGTTTCAACACTTCAATTCACTGTGAGAAGTGAAAGTGTTGTTGTTTCACTTTCTAAATGCTGTATTTTCAGAGAAAATCACTTTCCTTTGATACTGCCTTAAGCTATTACAATTATTCACAAGACACTCACATGCGTTTCTCTGAAAGAGAAACAGTCTGTTCCAAAACTTCAATTCACTGTGCGAAGTGAATGAGTGTTGCTTCACTTATTAAATGCTGTAATTTCAGAGAAAATCACTTTCCTTTGAAAGTGCCTTAAGCTACTTACAAGCATTCAGCAGCAACTCACATGAGTTTCTCTGAAAGAGAAGCAGTCTGTTCCAACACTTCAATTCACTGTGCAAAGTGAATGGAGTGTTTATTCACTTTCTAAATGCTGTACTTTCAGAGAAAATCACTTTCCTTTGAAACTGCCTTAAACTACTTACAAGCATTCACCAGCAACTCACATGAGTTTCTCTGAAAGGGAATCAGTCTGTTCCAACTCTTCAATTCACTGTGCGAAGTGAATGGAGTGTTGCGTCACATTCTAAACGCTGTACTTTCAGAGAAAATCACTTTCCTTTCAAAGTACCTTAAGCGACTTACAAGCATTCACCAGCAACTCACATGAATTTCTCTGAAAGAGAAGCAGTCTGTTCCAACACTTCAATTCACTGTGAGAACTCAATGTGTTGTTGTTTCACTTTCTAAATGCTGTACTTTCAGAGAAAATCACTTTCCTTTGAAACTGCCTTAAGCTACTTACAAGCATTCACCAGCAACTCACATGAGTTTCTCTGAAACAGAAGCAGTCTGTTCCAACACTTCAATTCACTGTGTGAAGTGAATGGAGTGTTGCGTCACTTTCTAAATCCTGTATTTTCAAAGAAAATCACTTTCCTTTGAAACTGCCTTAAGCTACTTACAAGCATTCACCAGCAACTCACATGAGTTTCTCTGAAAGAGAAGCAGTCTGTTCCAACACTTCAGTTCACAGTGAGAAGTGAATGGAGTATTTCTTCACTTTCTAAATGCTGTACTTTCAGAGAAAATCACTTTCCTTTGAAAGTGCCTTAAGCTACTTACAAGCATTCACAAAAAACTCACATGCATTTCCCTGAAAGAGAAGCAGTCTGTTCCAACACTTCAAATCACTGTGCGAAGTGAATGGAGTGTTGCTTCACTTTCTAAATGTGCTCCTTTTAGAGAAAATCACTCTCTTTTGAAACTACCTGAAGTGACTTACAAGCATTCACAAGAAACTCACATCTGTTTCTCTGAAAGAGAAGCAGTCTGTTCCAACACTTCAATTCACTGTGCAAAGTGAATGAAGTGTTCCTTCACATTTTAAATGCTGTCCTTTCAGAGAAAATCACTTTCCTTTGAACGTGCCTTAAACTACTTACAAGCATTCACAAAAAACTCACATCCGTTTCTCTGAAAGAGAAGCAGTCTGTTCCAACACTTCAATTCACTGTTCGAAGTGAATGGAGTGTTGCTTCACTTTCTAAATGCTGTACCTTCAGAAAAAATCACTTTCTTTTGACACTGCCTTAAGCTACCTACAAGCATTCACCAGCATCTCACATGCATTTCTCTGAAAGAGAAGCAGTCTGTTCCAATACTTCAATTCACTGTGCGAAGTCAATGGAGTGTTACTTCACTTTCTAAATGCTGTACTTACAGAGAAAATCACTTTCCTTTGATACTGCCTTAAGCTATTACAATTATTCACAAGACACTCACATGCATTTCTCTGAAAGAGAAGCAGTCTGTTCCAACACTTCAATTCACTGTGCTAAGTAAATGGAGTGTTACTTCACTTTCTAAATGCTGTACTTTCAGAGAAAATCACTTTCCTTTGAAACTGCCTTAAGCTACTTACAAGCATTCACAAGAAACTAACATGCGTTTCTCTGAAAGAGAAGCAGTCTGTTCCAACACTTCAATTCACTGTGCGAAGTGAATGGAGTGTTACATCACTTTCTAAATGCTGTACACTCAGAGAAAATCACTTTCCTTTCAAAGTACCTTAAGATACTTACAAGCATTCACCAGCAACTCACATGAGTTTCTCTGAAAGAGAAGCTGTCTGTTCCAACTCTTCAATTCACTGTGCGAAGTGAATGCCTTGTTGTTTCACTTACTAAATGCTGTACTTTCAGAGAAAATCACTCTTCTTTGAAAGTGCCTTAATCTACTTACAAGCATTCACCAACAACTCTCATGCATTTCTCTGAAAGAGAAGCAGTCTGTTCCAACACTTCAATTCACTGTGAGAAGTGAAAGTGTTGTTGTGTCACTTTCTAAATGCTGTATTTTCAGAGAAAATCACTTTCCTTTGATACTGCCTTAAGCTATTACAAGCATTCACCAGCAACTCACATGAGTTTCTCTGAAAGAGAAGCAGTCTGTTCCAACACTTCAATTCACTGTGCAAAGTGAATGGAGTGTTGATTCACTTTCTAAATGCTGTACTTTCAGAGAAAATCACTTTCCTTTGAAACTGCCTTAAACTACTTACAAGCATTCACCAGCAACTCACATGAGTTTCTCTGAAAGGGAATCAGTCTGTTCCAACTCTTCAATTCACTGTGCGAAGTGAATGGAGTGTTGCGTCACTTTCTAAACGCTGTACTTTCAGAGAAAATCACTTTCCTTTCAAAGTACCTTAAGCGACTTACAAGCATTCACCAGCAACTCACATGAATTTCGCTGAAAGAGAAGCAGTCTGTTCCAACACTTCAATTCACTGTGAGAAGTCAATGTGTTGTTGTTTTACTTTCTAAATGCTGTACTTTCAGACAAAATCACTTTCCTTTGAAACTGCCTTAAGCTACTTACAAGCATTCACCAGCAACTCACATGAGTTTCTCTGAAACAGAAGCAGTCTGTTCCAACACTTCAATTCACTGTGTAAAGTGAATGGAGTGTTGCGTCACTTTCTAAATCCTGTATTTTCAAAGAAAATCACTTTCCTTTGAAACTGCCTTAAGCTACTTACAAGCATTCACCAGCAACTCACATGAATTTCTCTGAAAAAGAAGCAGTCTGTTCCAACACTTCAGTTCACAGTGAGAAGTGAATGGAGTATTTCTTCACTTTCTAAATGCTGTCATTTCAGAGAAAATCACTTTCCTTTGAAAGTGCCTTAAGCTACTTACAAGCATTCACAAAAAACTCAAATGCATTTCCCTGAAAGAGAAGCAGTCTGTTCCAACACTTCAATTCACTGTGCGAAGTGAATGGAGTGTTGCTTCACTTTCGAAATGCGCTCCTTTTAGAGAAAATCACTCTCTTTTGAAACTACCTGAAGTGACTTACAAGCATTCACAAGAAACTCACATCTGTTTCTCTGAAAGAGAAGCAGTCTGTTCCAACACTTCAATTCACTGTGCAAAGTGAATGGAGTGTTCCTTCACATTTTAAATGCTGTCCTTTCAGAGAAAATCACTTTCCTTTGAACGTGCCTTAAACTACTTACAAGCATTCACATAAAACTCACATCCGTTTCTCTGAAAGAAAAGCAGTCTGTTCCAACACTTCAATTCACTGTTCGAAGTGAATGGAGTGTTGCTTCACTTTCTAAATGCTGTACCTTCAGAAAAAATCACTTTCCTTTGACACTGCCTTAAGCTACCTACAAGCATTCACCAGCATCTCACATGCATTTCTCTGAAAGAGAAGCAGTCTGTTCCAATACTTCAATTCACTGTGCGAAGTCAATGGAGTGTTACTTCACTTTCTAAATGCTGTACTTACAGAGAAAATCACTTTCCTTTGAATGTGCCTTAAGTTACTTACAAGCATTCACAAGAAACTCACATGCGTTTCTCTGAAAGAGAAGCAGTCTGTTCCAACACTTCAATTCACTGTGCTAAGTAAATGGAGTGTTACTTCACTTTCTAAATGCTGTACTTTCAGAGAAAATCACTTTCCTTTGAAACTGCCTTAAGCTACTTACAAGCATTCACAAGAAACTAACATGCGTTTCTCTGAAAGAGAAGCAGTCTGTTCCAACACTTCAATTCACTGTGCGAAGTGAATGGAGTGTTACGTCACTTTCTAAATGCTGTACACTCAGAGAAAATAACTTTCCTTTCAAAGTACCTTAAGATACTTACAAGCATTCACCAGCAACTCACATGAGTTTCTCTGAAAGAGAAGCTGTCTGTTCCAACTCTTCAATTCACTGTGCGAAGTGAATGCCTTGTTGTTTCACTTACTAAATGCTGTACTTTCAGAGAAAATCACTCTTCTTTGAAAGTGCCTTAAGCTACTTACAAGCATTCACCAACAACTCTCATGCTTTTCTCTAAAAGAGAAGCAGTCTGTTCCAACACTTCAATTCAATGTGGGAACTGAATGGAGTGCTGCTTCACTTACTAAATGCTGTAGTTACAGAGAAAATCACTCTCTTTTGAAACTACCTGAAGTGACTTACAAGCATTCACAAGAAACTCACATCTGTTTCTCTGAAAGAGAAGCAGTCTGTTCCAACACTTCAATTCACTGTGCAAAGTGAATGGAGTGTTCCTTCACATTTTAAATGCTGTCCTTTCAGAGAAAATCACTTTCCTTTGAACGTGCCTTAAACTACTTACAAGCATTCACAAGAAACTCACATGCGTTTCTCTGAAAGAGAAGCAGTCTGTTCCAACACTTCAATTCACTGTGCAAAGTGAATGGAGTGTTGCTTCACTTTCTAAATGCTGTACCTTCAGAAAAAATCACTTTCTTTTGACACTGCCTTAAGCTACCTACAAGCATTCACCAGCATCTCACATGCATTTCTCTGAAAGAGAAGCAGTCTGTTCCAATACTTCAATTCACTGTGCGAAGTCAATGGAGTGTTACTTCACTTTCTAAATGCTGTACTTACAGAGAAAATCACTTTCCTTTGAATGTGCCTTAAGTTACTTACAAGCATTCACAAGAAACTCACATGCGTTTCTCTGAAAGAGAAGCAGTCTGTTCCAACACTTCAATTCACTGTGCTAAGTAAATGGAGTGTTACTTCACTTTCTAAATGCTGTACTTTCAGAGAAAATCACTTTCCTTTGAAACTGCCTTAAGCTACTTACAAGCATTCACAAGAAACTAACATGCGTTTCTCTGAAAGAGAAGCAGTCTGTTCCAACACTTCAATTCACTGTGCGAAGTGAATGGAGTGTTACATCACTTTCTAAATGCTGTACACTCAGAGAAAATCACTTTCCTTTCAATGTACCTTAAGATACTTACAAGCATTCACCAGCAACTCACATGAGTTTCTCTGAAAGAGAAGCTGTCTGTTCCAACTCTTCAATTCACTGTGCGAAGTGAATGCCTTGTTGTTTCACTTACTAAATGCTGTACTTTCAGAGAAAATCACTCTTCTTTGAAAGTGCCTTAAGCTACTTACAAGCATTCACCAACAACTCTCATGCATTTCTCTGAAAGAGAAGCAGTTTGTTCCAAAACTTCAATTCAATGTGCGAAGTGAATGGAGTGTTGCTTCACTTTCTAAATCTGTACTTTCAGAGAAAATCACTTTCCTTTGATACTGCCTTAAGCTACTTACAAGCATTCATAAGAAACTCACATGCGTTTCTCTGAAAGAGAAGCAGTCTGTTCCAACACTTCAATTCACTGTACGAAGTGAATGGAGGGTTTCTTCACTTTCTAAATGCTGTACTTTCAGAGAAAATCACTTTCCTTTGAAAGTGCCTTAAGCTACTTACAAGCATTCACCAGCAACTCACATACATTTCTCTGAAAGAGAAGCAGTCTGTTCCAACACTTCAATTCACTGTGAGAAGTGAAAGTGTTGTTGTGTCACTTTCTAAATGCTGTATTTTCAGAGAAAATCACTTTCCTTTGATACTGCCTTAAGCTATTACAAGCATTCACAAGAAACTCACATGCGTTTCTCTGAAACAGAAGCAGTCTGTTCCAACACTTCAATTCACTGTGTAAAGTGAATGGAGTGTTGCGTCACTTTCTAAATCCTGTATTTTCCGAGAAAATCACTTTCCTTTGAAACTGCCTTAAGCTACTTACAAGCATTCACCAGCAACTCACATGAATTTCTCTGAAAAAGAAGCAGTCTGTTCCAACACTTCAGTTCACAGTGAGAAGTGAATGGAGTATTGCTTCACTTTCTAAATGCTGTCCTTTCAGAGAAAATCACTTTCCTTTGAAAGTGCCTTAAGCTACTTACAAGCATTCACAAAAAACTCAAATGCATTTCCCTGAAAGAGAAGCAGTCTGTTCCAACACTTCAATTCACTGTGCGAAGTGAATGGAGTGTTGCTTCACTTTCGAAATGCGCTCCTTTTAGAGAAAATCACTCTCTTTTGAAACTACCTGAAGTGACTTACAAGCATTCACAAGAAACTCACATCTGTTTCTCTGAAAGAGAAGCAGTCTGTTCCAACACTTCAATTCACTGTGCAAAGTGAATGGAGTGTTCCTTCACATTTTAAATGCTGTCCTTTCAGAGAAAATCACTTTCCTTTGAACGTGCCTTAAACTACTTACAAGCATTCACATAAAACTCACATCCGTTTCTCTGAAAGAGAAGCAGTCTGTTCCAACACTTCAATTCACTGTTCGAAGTGAATGGAGTGTTGCTTCACTTTCTAAATGCTGTACCTTCAGAAAAAATCACTTTCCTTTGACACTGCCTTAAGCTACCTACAAGCATTCACCAGCATCTCACATGCATTTCTCTGAAAGAGAAGCAGTCTGTTCCAACACTTCAATTCACTGTGCTAAGTAAATGGAGTGTTACTTCACTTTCTAAATGCTGTACTTTCAGAGAAAATCACTTTCCTTTGAAACTGCCTTAAGCTACTTACAAGCATTCACAAGAAACTAACATGCGTTTCTCTGAAAGAGAAGCAGTCTGTTCCAACACTTCAATTCACTGTGCGAAGTGAATGGAGTGTTACGTCACTTTCTAAATGCTGTACACTCAGAGAAAAGAACTTTCCTTTCAAAGTACCTTAAGATACTTACAAGCATTCACCAGCAACTCACATGAGTTTCTCTGAAAGAGAAGCTGTCTGTTCCAACTCTTCAATTCACTGTGCGAAGTGAATGCCTTGTTGTTTCACTTACTAAATGCTGTACTTTCAGAGAAAATCACTCTTCTTTGAAAGTGCCTTAAGCTACTTACAAGCATTCACCAACAACTCTCATGCTTTTCTCTAAAAGAGAAGCAGTCTGTTCCAACACTTCAATTCAATGTGCGAACTGAATGGAGTGTTGCTTCACTTTCTAAATGCTGTAGTTACAGAGAAAATCACTCTCTTTTGAAACTACCTGAAGTGACTTACAAGCATTCACAAGAAACTCACATCTGTTTCTCTGAAAGAGAAGCAGTCTGTTCCAACACTTCAATTCACTGTGCAAAGTGAATGGAGTGTTCCTTCACATTTTAAATGCTGTCCTTTCAGAGAAAATCACTTTCCTTTGAACGTGCATTAAACTACTTACAAGCATTCACAAGAAACTCACATGCGTTTCTCTGAAAGAGAAGCAGTCTGTTCCAACACTTCAATTCACTGTGCGAAGTGAATGGAGTGTTGCTTCACTTTCTAATTCTGTACTTTCAGAGAAAATCACTCTTCTTTGAAACTGCCTTAAGCTACTTACAAGCATTCACAAGCAACTCACATGCATTTCTCTGAAAAAGAAGCAGTCTGTTCCAACACTTCAGTTCACAGTGAGAAGTGAATGGAGTATTGCTTCACTTTCTAAATGCTGTCCTTTCAGAGAAAATCACTTTCCTTTGAAAGTGCCTTAAGCTACTTACAAGCATTCACAAAAAACTCAAATGCATTTCCCTGAAAGAGAAGCAGTCTGTTCCAACACTTCAATTCACTGTGCGAAGTGAATGGAGTGTTGCTTCACTTTCGAAATGCGCTCCTTTTAGAGAAAATCACTCTCTTTTGAAACTACCTGAAGTGACTTACAAGCATTCACAAGAAACTCACATCTGTTTCTCTGAAAGAGAAGCAGTCTGTTCCAACACTTCAATTCACTGTGCAAAGTGAATGGAGTGTTCCTTCACATTTTAAATGCTGTCCTTTCAGAGAAAATCACTTTCCTTTGAACGTGCCTTAAACTACTTACAAGCATTCACAAAAAACTCACATCCATTTCTCTGAAAGACAAGCAGTCTGTTCCAACACTTCAATTCACTGTTCGAAGTGAATGGAGTGTTGCTTCACTTTCTAAATGCTGTACCTTCAGAAAAAATCACTTTCCTTTGACACTGCCTTAAGCTACCTACAAGCATTCACCAGCATCTCACATGCATTTCTCTGAAAGAGAAGCAGTCTGTTCCAATACTTCAATTCACTGTGCGAAGTCAATGGAGTGTTACTTCACTTTCTAAATGCTGTACTTACAGAGAAAATCACTTTCCTTTGAATGTGCCTTAAGTTACTTACAAGCATTCACAAGAAACTCACATGCGTTGCTCTGAAAGAGAAGCAGTCTGTTCCAACACTTCAATTCACTGTGCTAAGTAAATGGAGTGTTACTTCACTTTCTAAATGCTGTACTTACAGAGAAAATCACTTTCCTTTGAAACTGCCTTAAGCTACTTACAAGCATTCACAAGAAACTAACATGCGTTTCCCTGAAAGAGAAGCAGTCTGTTCCAACACTTCAATTCACTGTGCGAAGTGAATGGAGTGTTACGTCACTTTCTAAATGCTGTACACTCAGAGCAAATCACTTTCCTTTCAAAGTACCTTAAGATACTTACAAGCATTCACCAGCAACTCACATGAGTTTCTCTGAAAGAGAAGCTGTTTGTTCCAACTCTTCAATTCACTGTGCAAAGTGAATGCCTTGTTGTTTCACTTACTAAATGCTGTACTTTCAGAGAAAATCGCTCTTCTTTGAAAGTGCCTTAAGCTACTTACAAGCATTCACCAACAACTCTCATGCATTTCTCTGAAAGAGAAGCAGTTTGTTTCAACACTTCAATTCAATGTGCGAAGTGAATGGAGTGTTGCTTCACTTTCTAAATGCTGTACTTTCAGAGAAAATCACTTTCTTTGAAAGCGCCTTAAGATAATTATAAGCATTCACAAGAAACTCACATGCCTTTCTCTGAAAGAGAAGCAGTCTGTTCCAACACTTCAATTCACTGTGCGAAGTGAATGGAGGGTTGCTTCACTTTCTAAATGCTGTACTTTCAGAGAAAATCACTTTCCTTTGAAACTGCCTTAAGCTACTTACAAGCATTCACCAGTAACTCACATGAGTTTCTCTGAAAGAGAAGCAGTCTGTTCCAACACTTCAATTCACTGTCAGAAGTGAATGTGTTGTTGTTTCACTTTCTAAATGCTCTATTTTCAGAGAAAATCACTTTCCTTTGATTCTGCCTTAAGCTACTTACAAGCATTCACAAGAAAATCACATGCGTTTCTCTGAAAGAGAAGCAGTCTGTTCCAAAACTTCAATTCACTGTGCGAAGTGAATGGAGTGTTGCTTCACTTATTAAATGCTGTAATTTCAGAGAAAATCACTTTCCTTTGAAAGTGCCTTAAGCTACTTACAAGCATTCACCAGCAACTCACATGAGATTCTCTGACAGAGAAGCAGTCTGTTCCAACACTTCAATTCACTGTGCAAAGTGAATGGAGTGTTGATTGACTTTCTAAATGCTGTACTTTCAGAGAAAATCACTTTCCTTTGAAACTGCCTTAAACTACTTACAAGCATTCACCAGCAACTCACATGAGTTTCTCTGAAAGGGAATCAGTCTGTTCCAACTCTTCAATTCACTGTGCGAAGTGAATGGAGGGTTGATTCACTTTCTAAATGCTGTACTTTCAAAGAAAATCACGTTCCTTTGAAACTGCCTTAAGCTACTTACAAGCATTCACCAGCAACTCACAGACTATTCTCTGAAAGAGAAGCAGTCTGTTCCAACAATTCAGTTCACTGTGCGAAGTGAATGGAGTGTTGCTTCACTTTCTAAATGCTGTATTTTCAGAGAAAATCACTTTACTTTGAAACTGCCTTAAACTACTTACAAGCATTCACCAGCAACTCACATGAGTTTCTCTGAAAGAGAAGCAGTCTGTTCCAACTCTTCAATTCACTGTGCAAAGTGAGTGGAGTGTTGCGTCACTTTCTAAATACTGTACTTTCAGAGAAAATCACTTCCTTTCAAAGTACCTTAAGCTACTTACAAGCATTTATCAGCAACTCACATGAATTTCTCTGAAAAAGAAGCAGTCTGTTCCAACACTTCAATTCACTGTGCGAAGTGAATGGAGTGTTGCTTCACTTTCAAAATGCTGTACTTTCAGAGAAAATCACTTTCCTTTGATACAGCCTTAAGCTACCTACAAGCATTCAAGGGCAACTCACATGCATTTCTCTGAAAGAGGAGCAGTCTGTTCCAACACTTCAATTCACTGTGCGAAGTGAATGGAGTGTTGCTTCACTTTCTAAATGCTGTACTTTCAGAGAAAATCACTTTCTTTGAAAGCGCCATAAGATAATTATAAGCATTCACAAGAAATTCACATGCATTTCTCTGAAAGAGAAGCAGTCTGTTCCAACACTTCAATTCACTGTGCGAAGTGAATGGAGGGTTGCTTCACTTTCTAAATGCTGTACTTTCAGAGAAAATCACTTTCCTTTGAAAGTGCCTTAAGCTACTTACAAGCATTGACTAGCAACTCACATGAGTTTCTCTGAAAGATTAGCAGTCTGTTCCAACACTTCAATTCACTGTGCGAAGTGAATGTGTTGTTGTTTCACTTTCTAAATGCTGTATTTTCAGAGAAAATCACTTTCCTTTGATACTGCCTTAAGCTACTTACACGCATTCACAAGAAACTCACATGCGTTTCTCTGAAAGAGAAGCAGTCTGTTCCAACACTTCAATTCACTGTGCAAAGCGAATGGACTGTTGCTTCACTTTCTAAATGCTGTACTTTCAGAGAAAATCACTTTCCTTTGAAACTGCCTTTAAGTACTTACAAGCATTCACCAGCAACTCACATGAGTTTCTCTGAAAGAGAAGCAGTCTGTTCCAACTCTTCAATTCACTGTGCGAAGTGAATGGAGTGTTGCGTCACTTTCTAAATGCTGTACTTTCAGAGAAAATCACTTTCCTTTCAAATTACCTTAAGCTACATACAAGCATTCACCAGCAACTCACATGAGTTTCTCTGAAAGAGAAGCAGTCTGTTCCAACATTTCAATTCACTGTGCGATGTGAATGGAGTGTTGCTTCACTTTCTAAATGCTGTACTTTGAGATAAAATCACTTTCCTTTGAACGTGCCTTAAGCTACTTACAAGCATTGACCAGCAACACACATGAGTTTCTCTGAAAGAGAGGCTGTCTGTTCCAACACTTCAATTCAGTGTGCGAAGAGAATGGAGTGTTGCTTCGCTTTCTAAATGCTGTAATTTCAGAGAAAATCACTTTTCTTTGAAACTGCCTTAAGCTACTAACAAGCATTCACCAGCAACTCACATGCATTTCTCTGAAAGAGAAGCAGTCTGTTCCAACACTTCAATTCACTATGCGTAGTGAATGGAGTGTTGCTTCACTTTCTAAATACTGTACTTTCTGAGAAAATCACTTTCCTTTCAAACTGCCTTAAGCTACTTACAAGCATTCGCCAGCAACTCACATGAATTTCTCTGAAAGAGAAGCATTCTGTTCCAAAACTTCAATTCACTGTACGAAGTGAATGGAGTGTTGCTCCACTTTCTAAATGCTGTCCTTTCAGAGTAAATCACTTTCCTTTGAAACTGCCTTAAGCTACTTACAAGGATTCAGAAGAAACTCACATGCATTTCTCTGAAAGAGAAGCAGTCTGTTCAAACACTTCAATTCACTGTGCGAAGTGAATGGAGTGTTGCTTCACTTTCTAAATGCTGTATTTTCAGAGAAAATCACTTTCTTTGAAAGTGCCTTAAGCTACTTTCAAGTATTCACCAGCAACACACACGCATTTCTCTAAAAGAGAAGCAGTCTGTTCCAACACTTCAATTCACTGTGTGAAGTGAATGGAGTGTTGCTTCACTTTCTAAATGCTGTACTTTCAGAGAAAATCACTTTCCTTTGAAAGTGCCTTAAGCTACTTACAAGCATTGACCAGCAACTCACATGAGTTTCTCTGAAAGAGAGGCTGTCTGTTCCAACACTTCAATTCAGTGTGCGAAGAGAATGGAGTGTTGCTTCACTTTCTAAATGCTGTAATTTCAGAGAAAATCACTCTTCTTTGAAAATGCCTTGAGCTACTTAAAAGCATTCACCAGCAAATCACATGAGTTTCTCTGAAAGAGAAGCAGTCTGTTCCAAAACTTCAATTCACTGTGCGAAGTGAATGTGTTGTTGTTTCACTTTCTAAATGCTGTACTTTCAGAGAAAATCACTTTCCTTTGAAACTGCCTTAAGCTACTTACAAGCATTCACCAGCAACTCACATGCATTTCTCTGAAAGAGAAGCAGTCTGTTCCAACACTTCAATTCACTCAGCGAAGTGAACGGAGTGTTGCTTCACTTTCTAAAGGCTGTAATTTCAGAGAAAATCACTTTCCTTTGAAACTGCCTTAAGCTACTTACATGCATTCACCAGCAACTCACATGCATTCCTCTGAAAGAGAAACAGTCTTTCCAATACTTCATTTCACTGTGCGAAGTGAATGGAGTGTTGTTTCTCTTTTTAAATGCTGTACTTTCAGAAAAAATCACTTTCCTTTGAAACTGCCTTAAGCTACTTACAAGCATTCACCAGCAACTCACAATCAATTTTCTGAAAGAGAAGCAGTCTGTTCAAGCAATTCAATTTCCTGTGCGAAGTGAATGGAGGGTTGCTTCACGTTCAAAATGCTGTACTTTCAGAAAAAATCACTTTCCTTTGAAAGTGCCTTAAGCTTCATACAAGCATTCCCCAGCAACTCACATGCATTTCTCTGAAAGAGAAGCAGTCTCTTCCAACACTTCAATTCACTGTGCGAAGTGAATGGAGTGTTGCTTCACTTTCTAAATGCTGTACTTTCAGAGAAAATCACTTTCCTTTGAAAGTGCCTTATGCTAATTATAAGCATTCACAAGAAACTCACATGCATTTCTCTGAAAGAGAAGCAGTCTGTTCCAACACTTCAATTCACTGTGCAAAGTGAATGGAGTTTTGCTTCACTTTCTAAATGCTGTACATTCAGAGAAAATCACTTTCCTTTGAAACTACCTTCAGCTACTTAAAAGCATTCACCAGCAACTCATATGAGTTTCTCTGAAAGAGAAGCAGTCTGTTCCAACACTTCAATTAACTGTGCAAAGTGAATGGAGTGTTGCTTCTCTTTCTAAATGCTGTACTTTCAGAGAAAATCTTTCTTTTGAAACTGCCTTAAGCTACTTACAAGCATTCAGCAGCAACTCACATGAGTTTCTCTGAAAGAGAAGCAGTCTGTTCCAACACTTCAATTCACTGTGCGAAGTGAATGGAGTGTTGCGTCACTTTCTAAATGCTGTACTTTCAGAGAAAATCACTTTCCTTTCAAAGTACCTTAAGCAACTTACAAGCATTCACCAGCAACTCACATGAGTTTCTCTGAAAGCGTAGCAGTCTGTTCCAACACTTCAATTCACTGTGCGAGGTGAATGTGTTGTTGTTTCACTTTCTAAATGCTGTAATTTCAGAGAAAATCACTTTCCTTTGAAACTGCCTTAAGCTGTTTACATGCATTCACCAGCAACTCACATGAGTTTCTCTGAAAGAGAGGCAGTCTGTTCCAACACTTCAATTCACTGTGCAAAGTGAATGGAGTGTTGCTTCACTTTCTAAATGCTGTACTTTCAGAGAAAATCACTTTCCTTTGAAAGTGCCTTAAGCTACTTACAAGAATTGACCAGCAACTCACATGAGTTTCTCTGAAAGAAAAGCAGTCTGTTCCAACACTTCAGTTCACTGTGCGAAGTGAATGGAGTGTTGCGTCACTTTCTAAATGCTGTACTTTCAGAGAAAATCACTTTCCTTTCAAAGTACCTTAAGCTACTTACAAGCATTCACCAGCAACTCACATGAGTTTCTCTGAAAGAGAAGCAGTCTGTTCCAACACTTCAATTCACTGTGCGAGGTGAATGTGTTGTTGTTTCAGTTTCTAAATGCTGTACTTTCAGAGAAAATCATTTTCTTTTGAAACTGCCTTAAGCTACTTACAAGCATTCACCAGCAACCCACATGCATTTCTCTGAAAGAGAAACAGTCTGTTTCAACACTTCAATTCACTGTGCAAAATGAACGGAGTGTTGCTTCACTTTCTAAAGGCTGTAATTTCAGAGAAAATCACTTTCCTTTGAAACTGCCTTAAGCTACTTACATGCATTCACCAGCAACTCACATGCATTTCTCTGAAAGAGAAACAGTCTGTTCCAATACTTCAATTGACTGTGCGAAGTGAATGGAGTGTTGCTTCACTTTCTAAATGCTGTATTTTGAGAGAAAATCACTTTCCTTTGAAAGTGCCTTAAGCTACTTACAAGCATTGACCAGCAACTCACATGAGTTTCTCTGAAAGAGAGGCAGTCTGTTCCAACACTTCAATTCACTGTGTGAAGTGAATGGAGTGTTGCTTCACTTTCTAAATGCTGTACTTTCAGAGAAAATCACTTTCCTTTGAAACTGCCTTAAGCTACTTACAAGCATTCACCAGCAACTTTCATGAGTTTCTCTGAAAGACAAGCAGTCTGTTCCAACACTCAATTCACTCTGCGAAGTGAACCGAGTGTTGCTTCACTTTCTAAAGGCTGTAATTTCAGACAAAATCACTTTCCTTTGAAACTGCCTTAAGCTACTTACATGCATTCACCAGCAACTCACATGCATTTCTCTGTAAGAGAAACAGTCTGTTCCAATACTTCATTTCACTGTGCGAAGTGAATGGCATGTTTCTTCACTTTCTAAATGTTGTACTTTCAGAGAAAATCACTTTCCTTGGAAAGTGCCTTAAGCTACTTACAAGCATTGACCAGCAACTCACATGAGTTTCTCTGAAAGAGAGGCAGTCTGTTCCAACACTTCTATTCACTGTGCGAAGTGAATGGAGTGTTCCTTCACTTTCTAAATGCTGTAGTTTCAGAGAAAATCACTTTCCTTTGAAACTGCCTTAAGCTACTAACAAGCATTCACCAGCAACTCACATGAGTTTCTCTGAAAGAGAAGCAGTCTGTTCCAACACTTCAATTCACTGTGTAAAGTGAATGGAGTGTTCCTTCACTTTCTAAATGCTGTAGTTACAGAGATAATCACTTTTTTTGAAACTGCCTTAAGCTACTTACAAGCATTTAGAAGAAACTCACATTCGTTTCTCTGAAAGAGAAGCAGTCTGTCCCAACATTTCAATTCACTGTGCGAAGAGAATGGAGTGTTTCTTCACTTTCTAAATGCTGTACTTTCAGAGAAAATCACTCTTCTTTGAAAATGCCTTGAGCTACTTGCAAGCATTCACCAGCAACTCACATGGGTTTCTCTGAAAGAGAAGCAGTCTGTTCCAACACTTCAATTCACTCAGCGAAGTGAATGGAGTGTTGCTTCACTTTCTAAATGCTGTAATTTCAGAGAAAATCACCTTCCTTTTAAAGTGCCTTAATCTACTTACAACCATTCACAAAAAACTCACATCCGTTTTTCTGAAAGAGAAGCAGTCTGTTCCAACACTTCAATTCACTGTGTGAAGTGAATGGAGTGTTGCTTCACTTTCTAAATGCTGTACTTTCAGAGAAAATCACTTTCCTTTGAAAGTGCGTTAAGCTACTTACAAGCATTCACCAGCAACTCACATGCATTTCTTTGAAAGGGAAACAGTCTGTTCCAACACTTCAATTCACTGTGCTAAGTGAATGGAGTGTTGTTTCACTTTCTAAATGCTGTACTTTCAGAGAAAATCACTTTCCTTTGAAAGTGCCTTAAGCTACTTACAAGCATTCACCAGTAACTCACATGAGTTTTTCTGAAAGAGAGGCAGTCTGTTCCAACACTTCAATTCACTGTGCGAAGTGAATGGAGTGTTGCTTCACTTTCTAAATGCTGCACTTTTAAAGAAAAAAACTTTCCTTTGAAACTGCCTTACGGTTCTTACAAGCATTCACAAGAAACAAACATGTGTTTCTCTGAAAGAGAAGCAGTCTGTTCCAACACTTCCATTCACTGTGTGAAGTGAATGGAGTGTTGCTTCACTGTCTAAATGCTGTATTTAAAGAGAAAATCACTTTCTTTTTAAACTGCCTTAAGCCACTTCCAAGCATTCACAAGAAACTCACATGAATTACTCTGAGAGAAACAGTCTGTACCAACACTTCAGTTCGCTGTGCGAAGTGAAGGGAGTGTTGCTTCACTTTCTAAATGCTGTAGTTACAGAGAAAATCACTTTCTTTTGAAAGTGCCTTAAGCTACTTACAAGCATTCACAAGAAACTCACATGCGTTTCTCTGAAAGAGAAGCAGTCTGTTCCAAGCCTTCAATTCACTGTGCGAAGTGAATTTAGTGTTGCTTCACTTTCTAACTGCTATAGCTTCAGAGAAAATCACTTTCCTTTGAATGTGCCTTAAGGTACTTACAAGTATTCACAAGAAACTCACATGCGTTTCCCTGAAAGAGAAGCAGTCTTTTCCAACACTTCAATTGAATGTGCGAAGTGAATGGAGTGTTTCTTCACTTTCTAAATGCTGTACTTTCAGTGAAAATCAGTTTTTTTTAATGTGCCTTAAGCTACTTACAAGCATTCACAAGAAACTATTACCTCATAGATTGAGAGGGGTGCTTGAGGTGCAAGCTGGGATGGGATAAGTACAGTAAGGCAGCACCCAAGGGAAGCCCCTCCTGAATGGGCAGAAAGTTTAAGGGAATGGCAGATACTCTCTCACCCCTCCAGAAGTATGAATCTTCTGGTACAGGATCCGGGCCCCTCGCTGGCCAGGGACCTTGCAGACAAAAGGGCTCACACGCTGGTTGCAGGCTCAGTGGGATAAAGAAAGTTCTGCATCAGTTGCCCTCACCACTTTGTCCCCAGACCCTCAGCCCCACAGGTGGCTGAGTTAGGGAATCCTATGACCCTGCAGATGGAGAGGGGTGCTTGGGGGCAACCTGGGATGGCATAAGAAGAGTAAGGCAGTAGCCAGGGAGAAGCCCCTGCTTGGTGCAGGAGAATTGTCTGTATTCTGTCAATCATGTATTTTAATAAAATGCTGATTGGCCAGGCAGAAAGTATAAGCAGGAATACCAGACAGGAAGTAGATGTGATGCAATGAGAACAAGAGAATTCTGGAAAACAGGAAGCTTCCTCTGCCATTCCTGTGCAGACCACCGAAGAGGCAGGATGTAACCTGCCCAGCTGAGAAAGGTACTGAGCCGTGTGGCTAAAGTAGATAAGGATAATGGGGTAACAAAAGTTACAAGAGCTAATAAGTAGCCTGATCTAATGGGCCAATCAACTTTATAACTTATAGAGATCTCTGTGTGATTGATTTTCTCTGGGACTTGCTGACAGTGGGGTACTGGGCAGGAACAGAAACCCCAACAAGCCGGCCCCTCATGCTACACCTGCTGAATGGCCAGAAAGTTTAGGGGAAAGAGGAGTGCCTGAGCTCCCCTTCTGGGGCATTAGACTGGCCACTGGTCAGGCACTCAACTCCTCTTAGTTTATTTTCTATTGTCATGATGAGATATCACAACCAAAGCAACTTATAAAAGAAAATGTTTACTGGGGCTCACAGTTTCAGAGAGTTCATGACCATTATGACAAGGAGTATGACAGCAGGTAGGCATGGTGCTGGAGCAGTACCATGTAGCTGATAGCTTAAATATTAATCCACATATACAAAGTGGAGAAATAGATATAACTGAGAATGGATTAGGTTTTTGAAACCTCAACACTCACCCCTCCAAGTTACACATGTCCTCTATCAAGGCCACATCTCATAATCCTTCCCAAGCAGTTCTACCAACTAAGGACCCAATATTCAAACATATGAGCCTGTGGAGGTCATTCTCATTTAAAGTACCACATTCTACTCCCTGACCCCCTTAGGCTGTGACCATATAGTAATACAGAAATGCATTTAGGACAACTTCAGAAATTTCCAAGTCTTTCAGTCTAAACACTATTTCAAAGTACGAAGCCTTTTATGAGATTCAGAACAATCTCTTAATTGCTACCCCTATAAGATAAAAAAGCAAATTACATTCTTCCAACATATAATAGTATTACAATATCCATTACCATTGAAAAAGGAAGGAACAGAACTACAGTGAGGATATAATGGACCAATGCAAGATGGAAACCCAGCAAGTTAAACTCCAAATCACGAAGCTCTGTGTCCAGTGTCAAATGACTTACATGGTTTTATCCTTCCAGCTATTCTGACTGCAACATAACGTTTCTTTTTTGGATTGGTGGAACTCCCCTTGGCAGGTCTTCTACAGTTGTAGTTCTGAGGTCTCCAGCACAACCCAGGCTTCACCTTCACACCTTCACACAATGGCCACACTGGGTTTCCTTGCAGAGAAGCTTTTCTTAACAGAAAAAGATTCCACAAACCTTTTACTCTGTATCCTCCATGACTCTAAAGTCAGAACTACATAGCTGATGCCATCAAATTCTGCTTGCTGTTTAGGATAAAACTTGACTCCCTCAAATTACATTTGTATAAGCCTTGACTTGTTGTTGCTGTTTAGGACCAAATACTTCCTTAGACCTTTTCTTTTTACAAGTTGCAGGAATAGCTGTGTGAGGTGTCCCTGAGGACACCATTCCCTTTACCACCCTTTCCTCATTCTCCTTATCGCTTTCAGCATAAATCAAGTCTCCAATATTAAATTTCCTGGTGTTCCTTTTCTCTTCAAACTGTACATTTTGTATTTTCCCCTACTTGCCTTTTTTCAATAAAACCAACTTGACCAGGTCTGTGACAGCAATATCTGGTATCAAATTCTGTCTTAGTTACATTTCTATTGCCATGATGAGATACTATGTTCAAAGTAGTTTTAAAATGTTTATTGAGACTCCTTATTCTAGGGGATCAAAATCCATGATCTCCATGGCAGGAAGCACAGCAGCAGGTAGGCAGACATGGCTCTAGAGCAGTACCTGAGAGCTTACATCTTATCTTCAGGTACATGGCAAAAAAGGTCTCAGCTGGCAAGAGATCCAGGCTGGTACCTCACCTCCATAGCCTATGACATGAGAAGGCCATTATAGAGTCTTATAACCCTGAAAGTGTGAAGAGTCCATAGCCACAAACTTCCCTGCAGTCCAGGTTCAGAAGGTGGGGAACTGTTGTCATTTGCCATTTAGAATCTAGGCTCTTTGAATATTAATTATTTTTACTTCTAAGATTTCAATCAATCATGGATCTGAGGTGATTTGATTAAGCTCAAAGGTCATGTGTAGAGGCTAGCCCATTCCATGTTAATCAAGTTTCCAGCACTGTAACAAAATACCTGATGTAATCAGTTTTAAAAGGTAAAGTTGATTTTAGCTCACAGATTTAGCTAAGAGCTTCCAGACCGTGATAATTTGGCCCTTTTGTTTTGGACCTGTGGTGAAGAAGTACATTGTGGTGAGGAAATGTGTGGCAGAATAATGATGCATACCTTATGATGGCTAGGAAGCAAATAAAGAGGAAGATCAGAGGCCAGTGTATTAGTATCTTAACAGACACACATGTCCAATGACCTAACTTCTTACCACTGGGCTCTACCTCTTCCTAATAGGATATTCAGTTACCAATAGTGTCACAGGCTGAAGACAAGGCCTCAAACACACTGACCTGAATACTTAATATCCAAGTATAACACATATAACTACCAAATATCTTGGGAGTGCTAGAGTAAAGCGGAAAGTCACATGTGGTTTGAGACCATTGAGAATACATGATTAAGTGAGAACTATTGCAGCTCTGAAGTGTTTAAACTCACTTAATCTCAACTGGCTTTATCAGTCTTATCAGATGAACTACATAATGGAGAAATCATTTTGGTTTTATTTGCTTTTATTTGCTTGTTTATTTGTTTGTGGTACTGAGGATTGGTCCCAGTGCCTTGCACATACTTGGAAAAGGCTCTACCAGTGAGCCACCAAGATCCCCTAGCTTTTATTACTTTCGATTGAAAGTAGAGAAATGTATTCAGAGTCATACCCGGAAGTATTTATTAAAGGATTATGACTTAGAAATATGGAGTAACATCAGAATTTGACACATTTCTTCTCAAAGAAATGTATTTTACGTGTGTTTGGGGAGAACATGTTTTCCCAAGGAGCTTTGCTCCCGTAAGCCATGTGCACATTCTTGAAAGCAGGATCCACATTTTGTTTTACAATACCAGTCTAATATCCGATGGATACTGCAAAATGCTGCTGTTACATAGCCTGGCATAATTAACTCCCATTTCTTGGGTGTAGTTTCCAAAATGGTCCTCTACTTTTATTCTTATTGCTTCTACATGAGTCTCTATGTGGCCCTCAGCATTGCTTTATAAAATAGCCATTTCATTTTCCTTTTCAGAACCCTCCACTAAATTCTCACTTGTGCTTTCAATAAAAATTTTAAAAAATCCCTGTCAAGGTCTTACATGATGATAGCACCCTGATCCATTTCTGCTTCATTACCTACTTCCTCCCTCATTTACCCAACCCCAGCTTCCTTAATTCTCCTTGAATATGTTTGAGGTCTTTTTCACCCCAGGACCTCTTTTTTCTCTGCAATTTTCTCTCCACTTTAGTCTTGGTATGATTGGTTTACATTTTTCCTACAATCTCCCATCTGCATTTTACTTAATTATATGTACTAAAGTAGACAATTTGTACTATCACCTCTCCCTGTGTTATTTCTTTGACACAAATGAGTACATCAACTTAGTTTTTCTGGTTTTCTCAACTAAAATGTTCTTTGTATCAGTTTAATTAGTGCAAGGCTTTTGGAGACATAGTCAGTAGAGTCAAGTGAGTAAGGGAGAAGTAGGAAGGAAGGAAGGAAGGAAGGAAGGAAGGAAAAAGGGAAGGAAGGAAGGAAGGAAGGAAGGAAGGAAGGAAGGAAAAAGGGAAGGAAGGAAGGAAAGAGGGAAGAAAGAAAGATGGATGCATAGGTGTTGTGGATAGAAATGTTACTGGGTATTAAGCAGCAGAATAGATGGCGACACTAATGAAAGAATGGATGGATGGAAGGATGGGTGTGGAAATGGATAGATTGATAAAGGTAATGAAAAATGAATGGGTGTGTGGGTGAATGGGTGGATAAAGACATAGGATAAAGATTAGTGATAAAGGTTGCTTAACAACATTGGACAGAATGTATTAGCAGGATTTGCCTCTTATATAGTACATTTGTGGTCTGCTGCTGTGAGAGAGATGAGGAAGGTAAGTGGAAGTTTCTGAGAAAAAGGAGAGAAGTTCATGAAAAGTAGAAGATGGAAACAGAATTTGACCCTCAGATGTCCTATGGTGAGCATCAGTCAGAGTAGCCTGGACTTCCCAGCTAAGTCACAGTGTCCATCACTGACCTCCTCCTTATTTTCACAGCAAAACTGTTATCACCCTTCTCGCTGCAAGAGGGTGAAGTGGGCATCACTGAGAATGAGTTCTGCAATGCCTTATATGGGCAAAGACCTGGCCAAAACAAGGACTATGTGCATGAGGAAATGCTGTGTGCCGGGGGCCTCTCCACAGGAAAGTCCATATGCCGGGTGAGTAAGGCAGTCGTGTATTTTCCCCATGTCTATTCTATCTCAGTTTCTCCAGGAGTGGCTGTATTGTCCTCTAGTCTTTGTGGAGACCCCCACACTTCTTGTTTCATTACCTCTACTTGTTTTCCTTGGGTTCATGCCTCAATAGTCTCCTTGAGGATAGCTTTAGCAAATCCTAACATCAATTTTCTGTTGCATATCTTAAACTTTTTATTGAAGCATAACACATACACAAATATATAATTTCTAAGTAAACAGTTTGTTAATGTTTTCAGTGCTGACTTAGTATGCTTCTGGTACCCATCTCCCTTTCTTGCCACTAAGTGCATTTTGTATGTTCATTGTTATGTGCTGTCTCCTGTGAGGTTTCATTTAAGTTTCTCACTTTGTTTGTTGTTTAAGTTTCTCACTTTGTTGTCAGTTTCTTATGGGAGCTCTTTATACAGTATAAGAAGTAAATTCACAATTGGACATAATAGATTTTCTGGGGAAACTGTGCCAGAGAAGAAAAATAGTTGGTCTGAAGTGAAGTGGCACAACCAGGGCCCAGATATCTGGATTCTGATGCCTTCCCCATCTCTGCAAGCTTCAGACTCCTGTACGGACATAGTCCCCATTATAGGCTGGATTTCCCATGGGATTTTCCTAAAGGGCTTTCACAAATGCAGTAACTTTAGGAAGTGTTCTGAAGACTCCATTGTCCAGTGAAATGAGCTGTCTTTACCCAGTCAAGGGATGGGCATATTTTTTCATGAGTTCCAGTTCACAAGTTGAAAAAATAGACCTAACCAAGGTTACCAAAGGCAGAGGAGTTGACTGAATATATTACATCAGCTCAAGGTTTACAGAGCCAGGACCTACACATAGGTTAGCAGAACTAGCTTTCTTACAAGTCCCTAAACTTTCCCTTCTAGACATGAGGCATGGTAAGCAAAAAGAAGAGCCCATAAGTTTTCAGCTTGTCCTCATCTGTCTGGGCTCTGTAGGATCCTAACATGCAGTTGGTATTTGTGACTTTTTACACACTAACTACTCTCTTTCTCCTTGGGGTGATTCTGGGGATCCCCTCATCTGCCACCAAACCAGTTCATAGGTCCTGGTAGGACTGGCTAGTTGGGGTCTGGACTGTTGGCATCCCATTTACCCCAGCGTCTTTACCAGGGTCACCTACTTCACTGACTGGATCAGCCAAGTCTAGGGACTTACTCCACTTTTAGAATCTGGATCTGTGTCTCCTCACACAGCACTACAACCTAGGCCTCTTGGAACTGCTGGCTCCCCACAAACATACAGCATCTTCATAGTTGCACAAATCTGGTTTCTGTTGGTATTTATCCCTGATGCTCAAGACCAGGCTCCAGGGTGAGCATCGGGTCTTTGGGCATTCCTTGCTCAGGCTTCCCTAAGCTATAGCCTCTACTCTTTAGTTTACCATCTGAATATTTTCCTCAGCATATCTGTTCATTCACTGCCACTACTAAAACAAGCCTAGAAAAGCCGAGCAATAAAGCCTCATCCTCCCTCAACTTTGATTGCATACCTTGTAGGGTTCCCATATCCTTCGGTGGTCAGACTTACCCTAGAGTTAGACATCAGACCTTGAAAGGGAGTAGATGGAACATTGCAAGGAAATTCTCCTTGAGGAAAAGGCAAGGAAACGAGGATGTGCCTAATTGGGTAGGAAAATGGGGGCATGCCCACTACAGGGATACTGAGGAGTAAGGATGCTTCTCCGAAAGAAAGTGACATTGCTATGGCCTTGTCCCTGCTGTGAGGAATACCAAATCCTTCAGGGAAAGTAGAATTTTACACCTGGCCTTCAAGTACAAGGGAGTAAGGGCCTCTTTCTGGAGGTGGGGCGACAGCACTCCTGGGATTTCAAGGAGAAAGAACAAATTCACAGGGAACCTAAAAGATTGAAGTGATTTTGTAAGTTTGGGGTGCTAGGATCAGGTCAAAAGGATAGAAATGTGACTTGTGGCTAAAAGTCTCAATGAATGTGGGGGACTAGAGCATTAGTCAAAAGCAGATAAAAACTGTTGTAGTAGCTGGATTAAAATCAAACATGAAGTCAACCATACTCAAGTTTCTACTCTAGGTTAATACTGAGCATCATCCTCGCCTATTTTCAGGGGCCCCATTCTTTCTATGAACCTGGTCCCTAATGTTTGAAGCCCAGACCACACCTGCCTCTGTCCACACTTGATATAACCTTGTCTGTTTGGTTGACCCAGGACTTAGTAATCAAGGAATAATTAAAACAACAAAAATGGTCTTCTGGATCCATTCTTTAGGCAATTGTACCTGACACAGAATACTTATATGGCCAGCAGGAGTTAAGAGACCTCACAATGCTGCCCAACCCAGTCTTTAGAATACGCGGTAAAGAGGAGAGCTTCTGTTTATCCCCAGGTCCATAGGAACCAGACAGCACTTACAAGGTTCAATACAAATCCTTTCTAATCATGGTGTTGTCTGATGGGTTTGTGTTCACTAGCAGCAGTGTCCTCGTTTTCAATCTTTTGCTGCCTGTGCAATAGGGTGTCCATCACAAAAGGATCCCAGTCTCAGCCACAGGAGATGGTCTATAGAGTACTTGTCTATCACAAAAGCCCAAGTTTGATCCCTAGTGCTGCATAAACAAGGCATGTTGACAAACACCTGTTATCCCAGGAGTTAAGAGGTAGAATCAGGAAGATCAGATGTTCAACACCATTCTCAGTTGTATAATAAGTTCCAAATGGGCCTGAGATGCATAAAAGCATACCTTAACACCTCCCTCAACACACATAAGAACCCCCTCCCCAGTACACACATATGAGAGTATCTTCTTAGTTCATTCTTGCTGGAGAATTTTTTTTGGAAGATCCTGCATCTGACCATAGCTCCACTTCTGAGGTACTGCTACAACTGGTTGTACATCTATATTCACATTAGACCTTGCTACTTTAAGGTCTATGGAATTAAGAATGCAAACACTTCACTTAATAACAAGCTTGGTTATGGAGTCTTGCAGCAAAGTTCATTAGGACTCTGAGATGCCAGTTAACAAACTCTTCCTTTCGTTGAGGGCTATAAAGTCTGGGGAAGAGTTAGCCTGACAGTGGTGTGGTAAGTGAAGCTCAGGTGACTTAGTGTGGATTATAAGTTTCCTCACTGGCCCAACAATTAACATGACACCCCCAGAGTAGCTGGACTCAAGAAACCTGGGTGTCATTGGGCCTGGCATGGGTTTTTAAAACCTCAAAAACAAACCCCAGTGACACAATTCTTTCAACAAAGCCACATGTCGTAATTATTCTAATCCTCTCAGAGTTCCACTTCCTGGTTACTAAGCATTCTAAAATATGAGCCTATGGGAGCCATTCTTATTCAAATCACCACAATATCCTTACAGTCTAAACCACTGATCTCAACTTATAAGTAGCCCACTGAAGAACACAACCAAAATTCAGCTCTAGCTCAGCCTAATTTATCTGTTACTTGATACCATCTGAAGTACTTACTATTCATATTCTTGTGAGTAACTACACAGGGAAGGGTATCAGTAGTAAGTAGTAGAATAGGAATCAAATCCCAGAGACTTCATGAGAGGGCTTGAACACATGTAGGCTTGTCATAGACCGTACCTATATGACTGCTGCCTAAGCCTCAGATTTCTAGTAAAGCCTTAGTCTGAGCTATACTAAGAATGAGCATCAGACATCCACTTAGGGAGATATATGGTATAAGATCAGAAAGCCTGAGGTTGGGCTTGCCAGACACAAGGGATTCACCAGATGGGAGGATAAGAAAGATCTACAATTTTCCCTGAATTCCATGATGATGCTATAGTTACTGTTCATACTACCAAAGAAAAGCTTGGTCTTGCTTTGGAGTAAAAAGAAATGAACTGACTTCAGTGAGAGGCTTTGCATTCCAATCTGGAACAGATGGTGCTGGGAATGTAACCAAATGCAACTGAGTTTCCAACTTGGTAAAGACAAAGTCAAATTAGGCACAGCTATGATATCAGAGTAGAACAAAATTATCTGCACAAATGAGTACAGCATAAACATAATTTCCAAAATAATGTTTTCCACTAAACAAAGGAAGCATGGGGATTTTTTATTTTTATTTTCCAAGACAGAGTTTCTCCATAGCTTTGGAACCTGTCCTAGAACTAGCTCTTGTAGACTTGTTTGGCCTCAGACTCACAGAGATCCACCTGCCTCTGCCTCCTGCATGCTAGGAATAAAGGTGAGCACCACCACAGCCTGGTTATCAGGGGATTTTATTGTGGGGGGCTATATGTATATGTGGACAGGCTAGTTCTTAAACATTATGAGCTTCAGGTCTATATATATATGTATACATATATATATATATATATATGACTACTGTAGACACATTTTAGGGATCATATTTAGTTCACAATCTCAGAACAAATACATGATCAATGTGGTAAACAGAAATTCCTCTGGGTACATTCAGTCTGTACTATAACATATTAGCAAAAAATAAGATATTTTGAAGCTACATTAATATGAGTTTACTTCTAAGAAACTCTTGAAGTTAAGGGGAAGATAGGCCATAGGATCACATGGGGGCAGTCTAACACTGTAACTTGAGGAGATATATACATAGGTAATTGTATCATGAATAAAATAAATAAAGTTGATATTTGCACTTTATGTAGCCTTAAAGATAGATAATGTTCCTTTGAACCACAGTCAAAACAATTAAACAAACAGACCAGCAAGAAAAATAAGGAAAAGATAGACATTCTTTGTGATATTTTATACAATTTCGTTGAATGTGATTTTCAGCTTTTGGTTATAACAAAAGAACTTTCAAAATAAGATTTAAGCTATATAAAAAAAAAAAAAAAAAAAAAAAAAAAAAAAAAAAAAAAAAAAAAAAAGATTTAAGCTATATAAACAAGCTAAGTATGGCAGTGAGTTAAAAGGATTCATTACTGTTTCAGCTTTACTATTGGAATTTTTGTTGGCTCATAGGACAGGCGTTTTAAAAGCTATTAGATAAACGGCCTGCCCCTTTAAGATGCTAATAGAATGAAACTCTTTCTTTAAACATTTGCTATTGATGTGATGCTTTTAATAAATTTCTGAGGCCTGCAACACATTTCCAATCAGTAATTGATCAATTTATGCATTTCCTTGTTCTAGAGGACCTGGCAGACCCGTAAGGGATTGGATGTGTGTTATATACATAGGACAAAGCCTATTCCTGATTATGTCTTGTACCTACATAAATAATGAAGTCAATTCTTTATCATCTGATATAAATTGAGTGGTTTCAATATGCAAAATAACTCTGCATATTGTAAATCAGTAACTATATTAAGAGGTTCTTTAAAATCCCTTAGCACCATAAGAATGGCATATAATTCTGCCTTCTGGACAGAATTCTAAGGGCTTTGTTCCACCTTACTCAGTTCTTCTGATTTGTAACATGGCTTCCCTGATTTATTTGCATCAGTATAAAATATATGGGCACCAGTTAATAGAGCATCACATACAATTCGAGGAAGAATCCAAGAAGTTCTCTTTATAAGGTTAAATCTATTGCTTTTGGGATAGTTGCTGTGAATTTCTCCCAAAGAATTAGCACAAGCTCTTTGCCATGGTTCATTGCCTTCCCATAACCTTTTTATCTCATCAGTAGTGAAAGGCACTATAATATCTGCTGGATCTATACCTGGTAGTTGACGAAGTCTCAGTTTACCTTTTATAATTAATTCAGAGACCTTTTCCACATAAGTTTTTAATTTTTTACTTGGTTTATGTGGTATAAAAATCCATTCTAAGATAATATCTTCCCTCTGCATTAAAATTCCCATAAGAGAAATTCTGGAAGGCAGTATGACTAGGATACAACTAAGACTTGGATTCACCCTATCCACATGTGCCTCCTGTAACTTTTCCTCATTCATTGTCAGTTCCTTTTCTGTTTCAGGTGTTAATTCTCTGAAACTATTCAAATCTTTATTACCATCTAAGGTTTTGTTTAAATGAATTATTAGATCAGGTGTTATCCCAACAGCCAGTCATAGACTGGAAATATCTCCTAACCATCTTTGAAAGCCATTAAGAGTCTGTAATTGGTCTCTCCCCTAATTTGTGTCTTTTGGGTTCTAATTTTCTGTAAACCTGTTCTGTAACCTAGGTAATTAACAGAATCTCCTCTTTGAATCATTTCAGGAGCAATTTGTAGTCCTCATTTAGGCAAAACTTTCTTTACTTCCTCAAACATTCTTTCTAAAGTATCTGCTTTTGAATCAGAAAACAAAATGTCACCCATGTAATGGTAGATTATAGACTTAGGAAATTTTTTATTTATTATTTCCAATGGATGACTGACAAAGTATTGGCACAAGGTGCAGCTATTGAGCATTCCCTGTGGGAGGACGGTCCATTGGTATCTCCTAGTAGGCTGAGAATTATTTTAAGTAGGTGCTCTGAAGGCAAATTTTTCCCTATCCTTTTCTTAAAAAGGTACACTGAAGAAACAATTATTTAAATCAATAACTATGAGAGGCCATCCTTTTGACAACATTGACAGCAGAGGAATTCCAGATTGTAAGGGGCCCGTAGGTCCAATAACCTTGTTGATAGCTCTGAGATATGTCACCATTCTCCATTTTCCAGATTTCTTTTTAACAGATACCAGAGAATTCCAAAGGCTGGCAGATTCTTCCACATGGTAAGCATCTAGTTGCTCTTGTACCAGCTGTTTTTAAGCCTGCAGGTTTTTTCTGTTAAAGGCCACTGTTTAACCCATATTGCTTTCTCAGTTAACCATTTTAAAGGCAGAGTTGTTAGTACCTCTGAAGGTTTGTCAATTGCTTTGTATTCTTATACAGCCTGAATGGCTGGTGACCTTTTCTATAATATCTTCTAATATCTTTCCCGGAAATAAAAGTTTTGGGGGGACTATAGGTATGTTAATCTGAGTATTCCATTGCTGCAATAGGTCATGACCCCACAAATTCACTGTTAAATTAGCTATAAATGACCTCAGCCTTTGTCTCTGTTCTTCTGGCCCTATGCATTCAACCCATCTTGTGCTTTGTTTCACTTGAGAAAAGGTTTCAATTTCTAGAAACTGAATATCTGCCCTTGAAGAGGCTGATTCTGATGCCAAGATTTTGGAGTAATAATACTTACATTCACATCCATGTCTATCCAAACCTTCAATAACAATGCCATTTATACACACTCTTAGCTTTGGTCTTTGATTATCTATAGAAACCTGCCAAGAACCAATCCTCAAAGGAACAACTGGTCGACCTCATAACCCTGAAAGGACCAAGAGAGAGAGGTGGACATGACACAAAGCTGGATGCCCAGCCTCCTCCTGGCCAAAGACCCTGTGACCAGTCTCTAGGGATGAAGCAGGGCAAGGAAAAAAAACCTGACAGTATAAGAAACAGGGGAACAGTGAACAGAGAAGCCAGGATCACAGCCACCTCTAGGCCTCAAGACAATGAAGCATGCCTCTGAGAACGGATAGTTCTGGCAAGGAGAAAAAAATGCTCCAGGACCCCCAACGAGTCCAGAGCAGGGAGGCAAGAAAACCGGGACCACAGCCTCCTCTCGGCCTCAGGATGGCGAGGCCTGCCGCCAAGGACCGAGGGTTCTGACAAGGAGGGAAATAAAAAGCTCCGACACCCCCAATGAGTCCGGGCATGGACGGCGGGGAAGCCGTGATCAACCAGCGCCCCCTCTCGGCCTCGGGTCGCCGGGGACCCAGGGCTCTCTCTTAGAGAGAAAAGGCGAGGGAAAGACAGCTTTGAAAGCCGGGGTACTTCACCCATCCTGGGCCTGGCTGGACCCGACACCTAGCGGTGGGAGGCGAACGACTCAAGCCTTCTGGTTGACCCGCTCAAGTCTCCCAGCACCCTCCCCAGCCGTTGCTTTCGTTCGGTTCCATCCCAGACGCACCCATAGGCGACTCTTCCAGCACAACCTCCTACACAGAGACGGTTCCCAAGCACGACACCAACCGCGGGACACGCCCGCCAGCCGGGACTCTCGTCACTCTTTCCGCCTCACAAAAGCCATTTCGCCCTCCTTGTCAGCGACCGAGGACCAGGAGCGTTGCACAAAATGACCACCACCGCTAGGTGGCGCCCGACGACCCACCCGACCCACAGAGATCGCTCGCTCGCTCGCTCGCGATCTTGCTCGGCCGAGGCGTCTTCACCTTCTCTGGCGCGACAGAGTGTCCTCCCACGCTCATGCCCGGAGGTGACACGCACCCACGACAGGGCAGGGGACTCCCCGTCGGTTCCCCCACACCCCATCCCCGAACATGGGTGAACGCGGGCTGGCCGGGCCGGACATTCGGGGGGAGCCACGGACGCTCAGGCTACGAAAACGAAAGGAGGAACCGAGACCACAGGCAGCTAGCTAGGAAAACAGGCGAATCACTCTCCTTCGTGGAGAGGTAGGGAGGGAGGGAGGGAGGGAGGGAGGCTCACGGGAAACAAAGAGTGCGTCTCGACGATAAGTGACAGTACTAAGTGGGCCAGTCGAGGGGTTGCGACACTTAGAGCACGGTGAGAGGGAGAGACCGAGGGACTGAGGGAGACCGAGGGACCGAGGGAGGGAGGGAGGTGGCAATGGCAGGCAGTCTCCTGCCACCCGAGTCTCCTCTCAAAGACATATATATATACTTCACCGTGGCCACTGCTTGCTTGCTTGCTTGCTTGCAGTCCTTTTTCTCCACCCCACTCTCTACATCCCCCAGCCCCTACTTCTCAGACTAAATACCGAGTCAGAGAAAATTAAAACAGCCGTGGAATAGTGTTTTTGTCATGGAATACGGATCTGTTGTGAACATTTTCACTTAGGATGGAAAAAATTAAAAGGTCATTTGATGGATTTCTGGTAGAGGGTCTATTTCCCACCGCGATGAAGATGATCTCCTGATCCTTGTACTTTCAGTTTCTGAGTGCTGCTGGCATGACAGACACGGGCCCTCACACTCGCGTTGACGAGACAGTACTGACTGAGTGACAGCATGGAGCCCGTAGGACAAGGCTTCGGCTTCCCCTTCCCCCCAATAAACCAGAAAAATAAATAAATAGATCAATAAATACCCAGAGGCAGAAACATGGAAGCAGCTTCTCAGACTCTTTAGAGAAGGCTCCTGAGGTCTGACTGGGGTGACACACATGGCAGAGGAGACGACTAGACCAGGGTTCCTCCCTTCACAACCATCATCCAGGCCCCCAGCACTGCCTGCCTGCCTTCCTCCCTCCCTCTTTCCCTTCCTTCCTTTTTTAAATACCAGGTTATTTATTTTAATTTACTTATTTTTAATTGCATTGGGAGGCTAGATATTTTTGGGTTTTCGGGAGTGGACAGACATACGAAAGGAAGGAAGGAAGGAAGGAAGGAGAGAAAGGATCAGAGCAGTGAATATACAGGTGCACAGTCATTACACCAAGGTGGACTGCAGATAGAAAATAAAGAGGAAGAAAAAAAAATAGAATGTCACCAAAAGGTCAGCCTGGTCTATAAAAGTGAGTTCCAGGACAGTCAGAGCTATTATATGAAATTGCCTGAGTTCAAATCAGCAATTTCCCAACTCCAACAAGAATGTTTACAGGAAAGGCAACAGATAAAGGCCCATCAAAGAAGTCCAGTGGAGCTGTAGGCACACCCTTTGAAACTTCTCTATTGCAAGGTCACAGAGTTAGGAAAGGATCTTGACCTTAAACTTTCCTTAATAGTAAGTCTCTGTGTGTATCATACTCAAGTCAAGTGCCCTCAGAGCTCATGGAAGATGAAACAGAGCTCTACAATAAGAGATGGGTGTTGTGGGGGGGGATTCACTCAAGAAAATAAAAGCAAAGCCCTACACTAACCCTGGCACACAGTAAAATCAGTCCTATGAGGAAATTTTTAGCTCTAATTGCCCACGTTTTACAAAGGCTTCTAACCGGGAAGTGATGATGCATGCCTTTAGTTCCAGCATGCAGCCTGGTCTCCAAGAGTGAGTTCCAGGACTGACTCAAAAACTAGAGAGAAACCCTGTCACAAAAAAAGAACAAACAAACAAAAAATCTATTACATAAATCAATAGATGCATACATAGATGGAAGAATAGATGAGAGACAGACAGACAGACAGACAGACAGACAGACAGACAGACAGAGAGAGAGATAGACCCAAACCCCATCTTCTGTCTTCTGATGGTACCAGGCTCTCTCCCAGGGGTCACAGAGGAAGGTGGGCAGGCAGCAACGCAGGCAGTGTACGTGTATGATATCAAGCAAGCCTATATGTGATATATAGGGTCTAATAGGGTAATGTCAGTATTACATTGGGGTAGGTCTCAGGAGCACAAGAACCCAAATCTCTGATCACCAAATTCCCCAAATTCCCTGTCACCAGAAGAGGGCACTAGATCCCCACCATGTGGTTTCTGGAAATTCTCTGCAGTTCTGATTTTTTTCACTGTTCCTCCTGCTTGCATGCATTTAGTGAGAGAGTGGGCACCACTCCTCCCTGCTTCTCTGTGTGTCTGTGCCTGTCACATCCTGGATAGTCAGAGTGCCCACCACCTATGCCTGCCTGAGATGTAGCCGGCAACCCTGGCTGGGGCTGGGGGAAAGGGAGAGAGTGGATTCCACTGGAGAGCCATGGGCAGAGGCTCTGTGGATTCCCTGCAAGAGGCCTCACTGTTTCAGGTAAATCAGTGACCAGGTCTGAATCCAGGACAGACTCCAAAGCCAGAGAGAATCCCTGTCTCAGAAAACAAACAAACAAAAAAAATAAGTAAACTAATAGATAAATTGATAGCCAGGCAGAGACTCTGAGAGATGATAAAACACCTCAGAGATCAGGGAGCCCAAGGCAGGCAGGTCACTGCGAGTGTAAGGCTACCTTGTTCTGCAGACTGAGATTCAGGACAGGCAAAATGACACAGACGAACTCTGTTTAAAAAATAAAAAGGTGTTCAGTGCATGTCTTTAATCCCTGCACTAGGAGGCAGAGGCAGATGGATCTCTGTGAGTCTGAGGCCAGTCTTGTCTACAAAGTGAGTTCCAGGGCATACAAGGATACACAAGGAAACCCTAAGTTGAAAAACCACAAATAAACAAACAGATAATAACAATAAAAATATTTGAGAGTTCAAATAATTGACTTCATTCACAATAAAAAAATATGGATATCAAAATATCAAATGCACTTGAACACATTGACACAGGAGACCGCTTCCTAAATATAACCCCAGTAGCACAGACACCGAGAGAAACAAAATGAATACATGAGACCTCCTGACACTGAAAAGCTTCTGCAAAGCAAAGGACATGGCCAACAAGACAAAACGACGGCCTACACAATGGGAAAAGACCTTCACTAACCCCACATCAGACAGAGAGGTCTGGTCTCCACAATATACAAAGAACTCAAGAAATTGGTCATCTAAAGAACAAAGAATCCAATTTACAAAATGGAGTACAGACCTAAACAGAGAACTCTCAACGGAGGAATCTAAAATGGCTGACAGACACTGAAGAAAATGGTCAACATCCTTAGTCATCAGAGAAATGTACATCAAAACGAGTTTCTATGTCTCTTGGATGAAAGAATGAAAGGAGTGCATCCCCACACCCCGGCTCAGTGTTTAGTATCACGTTCTGTTATTTTCTTGTACATTTAGTTTAATTTCACATTTTGTTCATCTCTCTTGGTCTGCACCAAGTGTTTCCCTGTGTGGGGTGGGACATGGAAGGTGTCCTATTTCAGAACATTTTATTTTACTTTGCTTTGAGACAGTCTTTCCAGTTGTGTAGAACTTAGTTTAATTCCAAATTTTTTAAAAAGATTTGTGGTTTTTTTTTATTTTTTTAATATTTATTTATTTATGTACACAATATTCTGTCTCTGTGTATTCCTGAAGGCCAGAAAAGGGATCCAGACCTCATTACATATGGTTCATGAGCCAGCATGTGGTTCCTGGGAATTGAACTCAGGACCTTTGGAAGAGCAGGCAATGCTCTTAACCGCTGAGCCATCTCTCCAGCCCTAAAGAATTTTTTATGGTTTGTTTAACTTTATTTTACATGCAGTGGCATGAATGTGTCAGATCATCCAGAAACTGGATTTACAATCACTTATGTGCTGCTGCCATGTGGGTCCTGAGAATTGAACCCACTTCTTCAGGAAGAGCCACCAAACCATTTCTCCAGGCCTTCCTTTAATTTAACAAATTTATTGGTGTGTCTCTAGGTGTGCCTCTCTCTCTCTCTCTCTCTCTCTCTCTCTCTCTCTCTCTCTCTCTCTGTGTGTGTGTGTGTGTGTGTGTGTTTGTGTGACTCTGTGTGTCTGTGGGGTGGCCTTTGACTTTACCAAGGTGAACACATTCAAGAGAAGAAATGGTGATTTACAGATAGAACATAAAAAACAAAACAAAACAAAAGATAGCTTGATCTTTAAAAGTGAGTTCCAGGAAAGCCAAGGCAAGGCTATTACCTGAAATTGACTGAATTCATATCAGCAATTTCTCAATTCCAACAAGAATGTTTACAGAGAAGTCAAGAAAGAAAAAAAACAAATCTTGTTGAATGAAGTGCCAGAGTCAAAGGCCTGCTCCACTACCTGCCAACCCTGGCTGTATTTTGAATCTCATATTTGATTTCTCTCTCCACGTACATTGAGTTTAATACGTGTGAAGGCAGACTGAAGAAAACAATCAAGAAAAAGAGAAAATATGAGGAGTGGGACAAAACAGAGATCTAGAATGGGAGAGAGAGGGAGAGAGAGAGGGGGGGGGAGAGAGAGAGAGAGAGAGCGTGAGCGCATTCACGTCAGTCCTGTGAGAAAACCACCTCTGTCCTTTGAAGAAATTTATAAGTCTCATTGCCTACCATTCTAAAAATTAAAACCATCTACTTGGGTGGTGGCGACGGCGCATTCCTTTATTCCCGGTTCTCAGCCTATTCTACAAGAGCTACTTCCAGGACTGGGTCCAAAGCCAGAGAGAAGAAAAGTTTGTGATTTACTTAACTTCATTATATGTGCAATGGTGTGAGGGTGTCAGATCACCCCGAAACTGCATTTACAATCACTTATGTGCTGCCATCTGGGTGCTGGGAATTGAACTCAGGACCTTTGGAAAAGCAGGCAATGCTCTTAACCGCTGAATCATCTCTCCAGCCCTAAAGAATTTTTTATGGTTTATTTAACTTTATTTTACGTGCAGTGGCATGAATGTGTCAGATCCTCTTGAAACTGGATTTACAGTCACTTATGTGCTGCTGCCATGTGGGTCTTGGGAATTGAACTCACTTCTTCAGGAAGAGCCACCGAGCTCTTCAAGGTGTTTTACAGATAGAAAATAAGAAAAACAAGACAAAAACAAAGATAGCCTGATCTTTAAAAGTGAGTTCCAGGACAGTCAGGACTATTACATGAAATTGCCTGAGTTCAAATCAGCAATTTCTCAATTCCAACAAGAATGTTTACAGAGAAGTCAAGAAAAAAAAAAAACCAACAAATCAGGTTGAATGAAGTGCCAGAGTCAAAGGCCTGCTCCACTACCTGCCAACCCTGGCTGTATTTTGAATCTCATATTTGGTTTCTCTCTCCACGCACATTGAGTTTAATACATGTGAAAGGCAGACTGAAGGAAACAATCAAGAAAAAGAGAAACCATGAGGAGTGGGACAAAATAGAGATCTAGAATGGGAGAGAGAGAGAGAGAGAGAGAGAGAGAGAGAGAGCGCGCATTCACTTCAGTCCTGTGAGAAAACCACCTCAGCCTCATTTATAAGTCTCATTGCCCACCATTCTAAAAATTAAAACCATCTAGCTGGGTGGTGGTGGCGGCGCATTCTTTTATTCCTGGTTCTCAGCCTATTCTACAAAAGCTACTTCCAGGACAGGCTCCAAAGCCAGAGAGAAGAAATGTTTGTGATTTACTTAATTACATTACATGTGCAATGGTGTGAGGGTGTCAGATCACCCAGGAACAGCATTTACAATCACTTATGCGCTGCCATGTGGGTGCTGGGAATTGAACTGAGATATCTCTCCTGAAAATTGAACTCAGGACCTCTGGAAGAAGAGCCAGTTCTCTTAAACTCTGAGCTATTTCTTCAGCCCTTGTTTGTTTCTTTAATTTAGGAAAAAGAATACTGTATTATTTTAATGCATGAGCACTCTCTCTGCACCCACTTCCATTCACCAGGAGAGTGCACTAGATCTCCACCCTGTGGTTTCTGGTAATTTCAGAAATTCCATCTCTGCACTTCTGATACTTTCCTTGTCCATGAAGAGGACATGAATAACATTAAAAATCAAAATCCCCTGGCAGTATTTCTTTGCCAAATGCATGACAGTTCTATATGAGACCACCCCGTAGCATTGTTTTATTTCATTTATTTTGTGATTTCTGACTCTCTCGTACATTGAGTTTAACTTCAGATTTTATTTGTTTTTCTCAGTGTTCCCATGTCTATCCCCGTGAGTGCGTGTGTGAGAGTGTGTGCCTGTGTGCGTGCGTGTGTGTGTGTGTGTGTGTGTGTGTGTGTGTGTGTCTGTGTCTGTGTTTATGTATATGTGTGGGGGATTACAATTCAAACTATTTTAGTGAAGGCCCTTTGCAGACAAGACAGCATGGCTGTTAACTTCACCAAGATGAAAGCTTTTAGAAGGCTGCCTTTGGTAACCACCATGAGAGCTGACCTCAACAAGATGGTAGACACCATGAGGCATATTTTCAAGGTCCATTTCTTTTTCTGTCTCCTAGCCTCTAGAGCACCATGATTTGAATGCAGTGTCTCCAGATTCTCCAGCTATACATGCAAAGAAAGATACCATAAACCTTTAGCCTCCTGTCTAGGGTGAGAGGATTCAAAAGAAAAGAAAAAAAAAGAAAGGAAAAGAAAAGAAAGGAAAAGAAATGAAATGTGAAAGACAGACTGAGGGGAAAAAATTCAAGAAAAACAGAGAAGTTCCCATGAGGAATGGGACAAAGCAAAGATCTAGAGCGAAAGAGAGAGAGTGAAAGAGAGGGAGAGAGAGAGGAAAGAGAGAGAGAGAGAGAGAGAGAGAGAATTCCCTCAAACAAACAAAAAAAAACCAAAAACAAAAAAAACCACACACCCTTACAGAACACCTGGCACACAGTGATCTCAGTCCTTTGAGAAAATTTATAAGTCCCATTGCCCACCATTGGAAAAAAAATATCCATCTGGGTAATGGTGGCAGTGCATTTCTTTATTCTCAGTTCTCGGCCCTCAGATCAGGAGAGACAGAGGCAGGCAGATTGCTGTGAGTTTGAGGCTACCTTGTTTTGCAGTGTGAGTTTCAGGACAGGCAAATGACAGACACAGAGAAACCCTGTCTTGAAAAAGAAGTGTGTTTAGGAGGCAGAGGTAGAGGCAGAGGCAGCTAGATCTGTGTGAGTCTAAGGCCAGCCTTGTCTATAAAGTGAGTTCCAGGGCAAACAAGGATACACAGGGAACCCCAAGGTAGAAAAACCACTAATAATAATAATAATAATAATAATAATAATAATAATAATAATAATAATAATCTAAGAGCTCAATTCATTGACTTCAACCACAATTCAAAAATTAAAAAATAAAACAAAGAGTGTGTCTGATCAATCAGGAACAGTGAAAGGACTATGTGGGCCAAGGGGCTGCCACAATTATGACTTGTTAAGAGGGAGGAACTGGGGGGTGGGGGAGGGAGGGAGGGAGGCAACAAAGGCAGTTTCTTGCCACCTGAATGCCTTTCAAAGACATTTCACCATAACAACCACTTGCTTCCTTTCTTGGGGATCTTTTTCACAGTTGTGTTTGTACAGCCCCACACCCCACTTCTCAAACTAAAAGTCCAAGTGTGAGAAAACCAAAACAGTCATGGAAAAATTCCCACTTGGATACCTTTTCCAAAAACAACGGTAACAAAAATATGTATACCTAAGCAGACCGATCAAGTTGTAGCCTCACCCTTGACTGGTTCAGCAAGTTCTGGCTGTTAGGAAGGGCTGGCGACCTTGAACTTTCCTAGTCTGTAAAATCTGGAGTCCCACGCCTACCCCGTGCCCTCAGGGGACAGGAGTGGAGGCCAGGGCCCCTGCCATGGGTGATCTCCTAGATCAGCTACAGGCTCTTATCGTTCCTGGGCCTGCTTAGAGAAAGACATGATGAGATGCAGAGAAAATTAAAACAGCCATGAAATGCTACGAAAAATTCCCACTTGGACATCATTTCCAGGAATATTGACACAGTGAATTGTTTGTTTAGAACATTTTCACTTCAGACAGAAAACAATAAAAAAAGGTCATTTTATTCCCAGACCCTTTACAGCTCCTGAGGAATGGGGTGCTGGGGTCACAGCAGACATGGCAGAGGATGTAACTAGGCCAGGGCTCCCTTCTCAACCACCAACCAGGCCCCCAGCACTGCCTTCCTTTGTTCCGTGGTTTTTTCATTTTCTTGCTTTTAATCTTCTGTCTTTCTTTTCTCTTTCTTTCTTTCTTTCTTTCTTTCTTTCTTTCTTTCTTTCTTTTTTTTTCTTTTGGTTCAACATGTATACATTTTTTTAATTTGGTATGGGGTCTTTTCTATACAACCTGTCTCCAATTCAAGGAGGGCCACCTGCCTCTGTCTCTTAGATGATAGAAGAAAAGGGGTGTACCACAGCAACCCAGCTTTGTGTTTCGTATGTTGTTCAATTAAATTCTTGTACATGTAGTTTAATTTCAATTTTGTTTTGTTTTGTTTTTCGAGACTGGGTTTCCCTGCATAACAGTCCTAGCTGTTCTTGGAACTAGCTCCTTTCTTGAAGCCCTGGCTGGCCTCTAACTCCCAGGGATTCACCTGCCTCTGCCTCCTGTGTGCTGGGAATAAAGGCATGAGACACCACTGCCCGGCCAATTTCAAATTCTATTTAAATCTCTCGATGTGCCTTCTGTATGTGGGGGAGACAGGGAAGGTGTCATATTTTAAAACATTTTCATAACTGCACTTAGCACTGCACTCTTTTACATTTTATTTTACTTTAAATTGAGACAGTATTTCTAGTTCTGTGGGACTTAATTTAAATTAAGAGTGTGTGTGTGTGTGTGTGTGTGTGTGTGTGTGTGTCTGTGTGTCTGTGTGTCTGTGTGTGTGTGTGTGTGTAGATAGGGTGGCTTTTGACCTCAACAGATGAAGGCATTTAAGGGCACTGGCTCCATATTTGACAGAGGCAGGATCTCTGGGAGTTTTAGGCCAGCCTGGTCTACAAGAAAGGAGCTAGTTCCAAGAAAAGTCTCCAAAGCAACAGAGAAACCCTGTCTTGTAAAGCAAAACACAAAACCAAACAAAAAAATAAATAAAATGAGAGAGAGAGAGACAGAGAGAGAGAGAGAGAGAGAATGTGAACTTACAGATAGGAACCAAGAAAAAAAAAAAAAACAGAATGTCACGAAGAAGACAGCCTGGTCTGTAAAGTGAGTTCCAGGACAGCTAGGGCTGTTATACAGAGAAACCATGCCTCAAAAATTAATAAAAGAAGGAAAGAAAGAAAGAAAGAAAGAAAAGAAAGAAAAGAAAAGAAAACAAAGGCAGTTTTTATTTTTTTTTCTCTTTTTATGCCAGGTCATTTATTTTAATTTTAGTTTTTCTTTTAAGATTGTATTTGCAGCAGCAGTGTTCAGAAAGAAGTGCTGGACCATGTAGTGTAATAGTTTGTCTGAAACATAAATAAAAAGACAGGTCCTGTCTCAAAAAAAAAAAATCCAGTTAAAACGTGAAATAAAACAAAGAAGGGGCTTTTGGTTTTGTTTTGCTTTGTTTTTTTCTAAGGAACCTGAAAATGACTAAATTCAACAATTTTTCAACTTCAGCAAGAAGGTAGTCTTTCCCAGCTCCAACAAGAGTGCAGTAAATAGGCATTTCTAGGCCCTGTCAACAGAAGAGGGCACTTGATTCCCACCACGTGGTTTCTGGAAATTGTTTATGGGGTGGCTTTTGAACTCAAAAAGATGAAAACATTCAAAGGGAAGGGTTCCATATCTGGAAGAGGCTGGTGGATCTCTGGGATAGTTTTGAGGCCAGCCTCAAACTAGTTCCAAAGACAGGATCCAAAGCAACAGAGAAACCCTGCCTTGACTCAAAAATCAAAACAAAAACACAAACAAAAAATAAATAAAACATAAAATAAAAAAACAGCTCACAAATCACAATCCCAGAGAACCTAGACAACAACAAGGACCCTAAGAGAGACATATATAGATCTAATCTACACGAGTAGTAGAAAAAGACAAGATCTCCTTGGAGCATGGGAACCTTGGGAGGGGGTTGAAGAGGAGAGGAGAGGCAGGGAGGGAAAGCAGAGAAAAATGTTGGGCTTGACAAAAATAAATAAAAGAAACAAGTAAAGCCAGGTGGTAGTGGTGGTACACGCTTTTAATCCCAGCACTCAGGAGGCTGAGGCAGGTGAATCTTTGTTAGTTTGAGGCCAGCCTGGTCTACAAGAGTTAGTTCCAGCCCAGGCTCCAAAGCTACAGAGAAACCCTGTCTTGAAAAACCAAAAATAAATGAATAAATAAATAAAATAGGCATGGATTTAAAAAAACTCAAATGCAAACTAAGTAGAAAGAAATACTTTCAGTATGCCATTCAACAATTAGGGAAACCTATTATCCCAGCACTTAGGAGACACAGGAAGAAGAACATCAGTGAGTTAAAATCCAGACTCGTCTTCCAAGTTAGAACACGAGACTCGTGCACTGTCTCATAGGTCCAACACTCCCATGGTCAAGTTTCTCGAAACAAGGAGACAGTTCATAATGTCTGCTTCTTTCCTTTCTTCCTTCCCTCCTTCCTTCCTTCCTTCTTTTTTTTTTTGGTTTAACTTTTATATACGTTTTAGATTTGGAATGAGGGCCTCTCTATGAAGCCTGGGAATTCACAAGAGACCTGCCTCTGTCTCTTGGATGACAGAATGAAAGGTCTGCACCACCACAACCTGGCTCAGCGTTTAGTATCTCGTTCTGTTAATTTCTTGTACATTAAGTTTAATTTCAAATTTTGTTCGTATCTCTTGGTCTGCACCAAGTGTGTCCCTGTGGGGGGTGGGGCAGGGAAGGTATCCGATTTCAGAACACTTTATTTTACTTAGATTCGAGACAGTCTTTGCAATTGTGTAGGACTAAGTTTAATTTCCAATTTTTAAAGAATATTTTTATGATTTATTTAACTTTATTTTACATGCAGTGGCGTGAAACTGGATTTACAATCACTTATGAGCTGCTGCCATGTCGGGGGTAGGTCTCAGGAGCACAAGAACCCAAATCTCTGATGTCTTCCCTGTCACCAGAAGAGGGCACTAGATCCCCACCATGTGGTTTCTGGAAATTCCAGAAATTCCATCTCTTCAGTTCTGATTGTTTTCATTGTTCTGCCTGCATGCCTGCACTTAGTGAGAGAGTGGGCACCACCCACCCTGCTTCTCTGTGTGTCTATGCCTGTCACATCCTGGATAGCCAGAGTGCCCGCCACCTATGCCTGTCTAAGATGTAGCCGGCAGCCCTGGTTGTGGCTGGGGGAAAGGGTGAGAGTGGTTCCCCTGGAGGGCCCTGGGCAGAGGCTCTGCGGATTCCCTGCAAGAGGCCTCACTGCTTCAGGTACAGCTGTGACCAGGTCTGAATCCAGGACAGACTCCAAAGCCAGAGAGAATCCCTGTCTCACAAAACAAATTAAAAAAAAAATAAGTAAAATAATAGATAAATTGATAGCCAGGCAGAGACTCAGAGAGATGATAAAACACCTCAGAGATCAGGGAGCCCAAGGCAGGCAGGTCACTGCGAGTTTAAGGCTACCTTGTTCTGCAGACTGAGATTCAGGACAGGCAAAATGACACAGACAAAGTCTGTTTTTATTTATTTATTTATTTATTTATTTATTTATTTATTTTTAAAAAAGGTGTTTAGAGCATGCCTTCAATCCCTGCCCTAGGGGCAGAGACAGCTGGATCTCTGTGAGTCTGAGGCCAGCCTTGTCTACAAAGTGAGTTCCAGGGGCATACAAGGATACACAAGGAAACCCTAAGTTGAAAAACCACAAATAAACCAACAGATAAACAGATAATAACAATAAAAATATTTGAGAGTTCAAATAATTGACTTCATCCACAATAAAAAAATTATAGAAATCAAAATATCAAACGCACTTGAACGCATTGGCATAGGAGACCGCTTCCTAAATATAACCCCAGTAGCACAGACACCGAGAGAAACAAAATGAATACATGAGATCTCCTGACACTGAAAAGCCTCTGTAAAGCAAACGACATGGCCTACAAGGCAAAACGACGGCCTACACAATGGGAAAAGATCTTCACTAACCCCACATCAGACAGAGGTCTGGTCTCCACAATATACAAAAAACTCAAGAAATTGTCATCTAAAGAACAAAGAATCCAATTGACAAAATGGAGTACAGACCTAAACAGAGAACTCTCAACAGAGGAATCTAAAATGGCTGACAGACACTGAAGAAAATGTTCAACATCCTTCGTCATCAGAGAAATGTACATCAAAAGGAGTTTCTAGGACCAAGGAGAAATGGTCTCCTCCTTCCTTCTTTCCTTCCTTCCTTCCTTCCTTCCTTCCTTCCTTCCTTCCTTCCTTCTTTCCTTAATTTTTTTTTGGTTGAATATATATATATATATATATATATATATATATATATATATATGTATTTAAATTTGGGGTGGGGGCCTCTCTACAAAGCCTGTGAATTCACAGAGGTCCACCTGCCTCTGTCTCTTGGATGAAAGAATGAAAGGAGTGCATCCCCACACCTCGGCTCAGTGTTCAGTATCTCGTTCTGTTAATTTCTTGTACACTTAGTTTAATTTCAAATTTTGTTCGTCTCCATTGGTCTGCACCAAGTGTTTCCCTGTGGGGGGTGTGGCAGGGAAGGTGTCCTATTTCCAGAACATTTTATTTTACTTTGCTTTGAGACAGTCTTTCCAGTTGTGTAGAACTTAGTTTAATTTCAAATTTTTAAAAAATTTTTTTGATTTTTTTTAATACTTATTTATTTTATGTTTACAATATTCTGTCTCTGTGTATGCCTGAAGGCCAGAAGAGGGATTCAGACCTCATTACAGATGGTTGTGAGCCAGCATGTGGTTGCTGGCCACCAAGCCATCTCTCCAGGCCTTCCTTTAATTTAACAAATTTATTTGTGTGTCTCTAGGTGTGCCTCTCTCTCTCTCTCTCTCTCTCTCTCTCCCCCCCCCCGCCGTGTGTGTGTGTGTGTGTGTGACTCTGTGTGTCTGTGGGGTGGCTTTTGACTTTACCAAGGTGAACACATTCAAGAGAAGAAATGGTGATTTACAGATAGAACATAAAAAACAAAAAACAAAATCTAACAGATAGCCTGATCTTTAAAAGTGAGTTCCAGGACAGCCAAGGCAAGGCTATTACCTGAAATTGACTGAATTCATATCAGCAATTTCTTAACTCCAACAAGAATGTTTACAGAGAAGTCAAGAAAAAAAAAACAAATCATGTTGAATGAAGTGCCAGAGTCAAAGGCCTGCTCCACTACCTGCCAACCCTGGCTGTATTTTGAATCTCATATTTGGTTTCTTTCTGCACGTACATTGAGTTTAATACATGTGAAAGGCAGACTGAAGGAAACAATCAAGAAAAAGAGAAAACAATGTGAGAGAGAGAGAGAAAGAGAGAGAGAGAGAGAGAGAGAGAGAGAGAGAGAGAGAGAGAGAATGTGGATTTACAGATAGGAAACAAGAAAAAGAACAGAATGTCACCAAGAAGACAGCCTGGTCTGTCAAGTGAGTTCCAGGACAGCTAGGGCTGTTAGGCAGAGAAACCGTGCCTCAAAAAATAATAAAAGAAGAAAAGAAAGAATGCAAGAAAGCAAGCAAGAGAGAGAGAAAGAAAGAAAGAAAGAAAGAAAGAAAGAAAGAAAGGAAGGAAGGAAGGAAGGAAGGAAGGAAGGAAGAGGAAAAAGGGAAAAAAGAAAGAAAGGGAAAAAACTCTGGGAGTTTTAGGCCAGCCTGGTCTACAAGAAAGGAGTAGGTTCCAAGAACGGTCCCCAAAGCAACAGAGAAACCCTGTCTTGTAAAGCAAAACACAAAACCAAACAAAAAGATAAATAAAATATGAGAGAGAGAGAGAGAGAGAGAGAGAGAGAGAGAGAGAAGAAATGTGAATTTACAGATAGGAAACAAGGAAAAAATAAAACAGAATGTCACCAAGAAGACAGCCTGGTCTGTAAAGTGAGTTCCAGAACAGCTAGGGCTGTTATACAGAGAAACTATGCCTCAAAAATTAATAAAAGAAGGAAAGAAAACAAAAGAGAAAGAAAGAAAGAGAGAGAGAAAGAAAAGAAAAGAAAAGAAAAGAAAAGAAAGACAGTTTTTTTTCTTTTTTTCCTTTTAATGCCAGGTCATTCATTTTAATTGTAGTTTTTCTTTTAAGATTGTATTTGCAGCAGCAGTATTCAGAAAGAAGTGCTGGACCATGTAGTGTAATAGTTTGTCTGAAACATAAATAAAAAGACAGGTCCTGTCTCAAAAAAAAATCAAGTTAAAATGTGAAATAAAACAAAGAAGGGGATTTTTGTTTCGTTTTGTTTTGTTTTTCTAACAAACCTGAAAATGACTGAATTCAACAATTTTCCAACTTCAGCAAGAAGGTAGTTTTTCCCAGCTCCAACAAGAGAGCAACAAATATGCATGTCTAGGCCCTGTCACCAGAAGAGGTCATTAGATTCCCACCATGTGGTTTCTGGAAATTGTTTATGGGGTGGCTTTTGAACTCAACAAGATGAAAGCATTCAAAAGGAAGGTATTCATATTTGGAAGAGGCAGGTGGATCTCTGGGATTTTGAGGCCAGCCTCAAACTAGTTCCAAAAACAGGATCCAAAGCAACAGAGAAACCCTGCCTTGACTCAAAAATCAAAACAAAAACACAAACAAACAAAAAAATAAAACATAAAATAAAAAAAAACAGCTGGCAAATCACAATCCCAGAGAACCTAGACAACAACGAGGACCCTAAGAGAGACATATGTAGATCTAATCTACACCAGTAGTAGAAAAAGACAAGATCTCCTTGGAGCATGGGAACCTTGGGAGGGGGTTGAAGAGGAGAGGAGAGGCAGGGAGGGGGAGCAGAGACAAATGTAGAGCTTAACAAAAATAAATAAAAGAAACAAATAAAGCCAGGTGGTGGTGGTACACGCCTTTAATCCCAGCACTCAGGAGGCAGAGGCAGGTGAATCTTTGTGAGTTTGAGGCCAGCCTGGTCTACAAGAGTTAGTTCCAGCCCAGGCTCCAAAGCTACAGAGAAACCCTGTCTTGAAAAACCAAAAATAAATGAATAAATAATTAAAATAGGCATGGATTTTAAAAAACTCAAATGCAAACTCAGTAGAAAGAAATACTTTCAGTATGCCATTCAAGAATTAGGGAAACCTATTATCCTAGCACTTAGGAGACACAGGAAGAAGAACATCAGTGAGTTAAAATGCAGACTCGTCTACCAAGTTAGAACACGAGACTCGTGCACTGTCTCATAGGTCCAACACTCCCATGGTCAAGTTTCTCAAAACAAGGAGACGGTTCATAATGTCTGCTTCTTTCCTTTCTTCCTTCCCTCCCTCCTTCTTTCCTTCCTTCCTTCCTTCCTTCTTTCTTTTTTTTTTGTTTTGTTTAACTTTTATATACATTTTAAATTTGGAATGAGGGCCTCTCTATGAAGCCTGGGATTCACAGAGGAACACCTGCCTCTGTCTCTTGGATGATAGAATGAAAGGTCTGCACCACCACAACCTGGCTCAGCATTTAGTATCTCGTTCTGTTAATTTCTTGTACATGACGCTTTATTTCAAATTTTGTTTGTATCTCTTGGTCTGCACCAAATGTGTCCCTGTGGGGGGTGGGGCACGGAAGGTATCCGATTTCAGAACACTTTACTTTACTTAGATTCGAGACAGTCTTTCCAGTTGTGTAGAACTAAGTTTAATTTCCAATTTTTAAAGAATATTTTTATGATGTATTGAACTTTATTTTACATGCAGTGGCGTGAAACTGGAGTTACAATCACTTATGAGCTGCTGCCATGTCGGGGGTAGGTCTCAGGAGCACAAGAACCCAAATCTCTGATGTCTTCCCTGTCACCAGAAGAGGGCACTAGATCCCCACCATGTGGTTTCTGGAAATTCTCTGCAGTTCTGATTGTTTTCATTGTTCTTCCTGCATGCCTGCATTTAGTGAGAGAGTGGGCATCACTCTTCCCTGCTTCTCTGCGTATCTGTGCCTGTCACTTCCTGGATAGTCAGAGTGCCCGCCACCTATGCCTGCCTGAGATGTAGCCGGCAGCCCTGGCTGGGGCTGGGGGAAAGGAAGAGAGTTTTTTTAAACTCTGTTTTAAAAAAAAAAGTGTTCAGTGCATGCTTTTAATCCCTGCCCTAGGGGCCAGAGGCAGATGGATCTCTGTGAGTCTGAGGCCAGTCTTGTCTACAAAGTGAGTTCCAGGGCATACAAGGATACACAAAGAAACCCTAGGTTGAAAAACCACAAATAAACTAACAGATAAACAGATAATAACAATAAAAATATTTGAGAGTTCAAATAATTGACTTCATCCACAATAAAAATTATAGAAATCAAAATATCAAACGCACTTGAACGCATTGGCACAGGAGACCACTTCCTAAATATAACCCCAGTAGCACAGACACCGAGAGAAACAAAATGAATACATGAGACCTCCTGACACTGAAAAGCCTCTGTAAAGCAAAGGACATGGCCAACAAGACAAAACAAGGGCCTACACAATGGGAAAAGATCTTCACTAACCCCACATCAGACAGAGGTCTGGTCTCCACAATATACAAAAAACTCAAGAAATTGGTCATCTAAAGAACAAAGAATCCAATTGACAAAATGGAGTACAGACCTAAACAGAGAACTCTCAACAGAGGAATCTAAAATGGCTGACAGACACTGAAGAAAATGTTCAACATCCTTCGTCATCAGAGAAATGTACATCAAAAGGAGTTTCTAGGACCAAGGAGAAATGGTCTCCTCCTTCCTTCTTTCCTTCCTTCCTTCCTTCCTTCCTTCCTTCCTTCCTTCCTTCTTTCCTTAATTTTTTTTTGGTTGAATATATATATATATATGTATATATATATATATATGTATGTATTTAAATTTGGGGTGGGGGCCTCTCTACAAAGCCTGGGAAATCACAGAGGTCCACCTGCCTCTGTCTCTTGGACGATAGAAAGAAAGGTGTGCACCACCACAACCCAGCTCAATGTTTAGTATCTCATTCTGTTAATTTCTTGTATATTTAATTTAATTTCACATTTTGTTCATCTCTCTTGGTCTGCACCAAGTGTTTCCCTGTGTGGGGTGGGGCATGGAAGGTGTCCTATTTCAAAACATTTTATTTTACTTTGATTTGAGACATTTTTTCCAGTTGTGTAGATCTTAGTTTAATTTCAAATTTTTAAAGAATTTTTAATGATTTATTTAACTCTATTTTACATGCAGTGGTACGAATGTGTCAGATCATCCAGAAACTGGCTTTACAATCACTTATGAGCTACTGCTATGTGTGCCCGGGGAACTGAACCCACTTCTTCAGAAAAAGCCACCGCACACACCGAACCATCTCTCCAGACCTTTAATTTCACAAATGTATTTGTGTGTCTCTGGCTGTGCCTGTGTGTGTGTGGGGGGGGGGGGGATCAAAAGTCAAAACATTTTAGTGAAGGCCCTTTGCAGACAAGACAGGAAGATACAGGACACCATGCACCATATTTTCAAGGTCCATTTTGTTTTCTGTCTCCTAGCCTCTAGAGGACCATGATTTGAATTCAGTGTCTCCAGATTCTCCAACTTGTGACAATACACTATACATGCAAATAAAGATATCATAAACCTTTAGCTTCCTGTCTAGGGTGAGAGAGTTCAAAAAGAAGAAAAGAAAAACTGTGGAAGACAGACTGAGGGGAAAAAAATCAAGAAAAACAGAGAAGTTCCTGTGAGGAATGAGACAAAGTAGAGATCTAGAATGAGGGGGGGGGAGGGAGAGAGAATTCCCTCAAACAAATGAAAACATACCCTTACAAGAACACCTGGCACACAGTGAACTCAGTCCTTTGAGGAAATGTATAGGTCTCATTGCCCACCATTGGAAAAGAAATCTAGCTGGGTAATGGTGGCAGCGCCTTTCTTTATTCCCAGTTCTCAGTCCTCAGAGATCAGGGTGGCAGAGGCAGGCAAATCACTGTGAGTTTGAGGCTACCTTGTTGTGCAGTGTGAGTTTCAGGACAGATAAAGTGACACAGAGAAGAAACCCTGTCTTAAAAATCTGTGTGTTTAGTTCAGGCCTTTAATTCTGGCACTAGGAGGCAGAGGCAGAGGCAGAGGCAGAGGCAGAGGCAGAGGCAGAGGCAGAGGCAGAGGCAGAGGCAGAGGCAGAGGCAGAGGCAGAGGCAGAGGCAGAGGCAGCTGGATCTCTGTAAGTCTGAGGCCAGCCTTGTCTACAAAGTGAGGTCCAGGGCAAACAAGGATACACAGGGAACCCCAATGTAGGAAAACAACGGATAAAAAACAAATAAACAGATAATAATAATAACAACAGCAACAAAAATATCTGAGAGCTCAATTAATTGACTTCACTCACAATTCAAAAATAATAAAATAAGAATTAAAAATAAAATCAAATGCACTTGAACGCACTGGCACAGGAAACCACTTCCTCAATACAACCCAAGTAACACAGACACTGAGAGAAATAAAATTAATAAATGAGACCTCCTGACACTGAAAAGCTTCTGTAAAGCAAAGGACATGGTCAACAAGACAAAACGACGGCCTACAGAATGGGAAAAGATCTTCACTAACCCCACATCAGACAGAGGACTGATATCCAAAATACAGAAAGAACTCAAGAAATTGGTCATCTAAAGAACAAATAATGCAATTTACGAAATGGAATACTACCTAAACAGAGAACTCTCAACAGAGGAATCTAAAATAGCTGAAAGCCACTTAAATGTTGGGTCGGGGGTGGGGGTGGGTCATGCAACGATGGGAACACCACAAAGTCTAATAAACCAGAAACAAACTTTATTCCAGAAACCAGATCCTAGGAAAACCAGAAGCAAATTTAAAAATAAAAAAAAACAAAACAAAACAAAACAAATAAGCACTGTGGGGCACAAAAGCTTATCAGTTAGCTGAGACCACAGGCAGAGTTTGGCCTTCTGACACTGTGGCAAAAGGCTGGTTTCTGAAACCAATTTTTATAGTAGTATAGTGTGTGTGTGTGTGTGTGTGTGTAATAAATATATTACATCATGCATTAGCTCTGAATAAAGGAATTTTTACGAATTGGCCCTGACCTGTGGGTCAGTCAATATTAGACCCTAAGGAGGGGGAGTGAGTTTTAACATCAATAGGTAACTAGACAGCTCTCATGAAATATGTTTCAGAGTAGATTTCTTCACCAAATACATGATAGTCCTGTATGAGACCATGCCATAGCATGGTTTTTATTTCATTTTTTTTTTACAAAAAAGGTCTCATTGCCCACCATTGGAAAAAAAATCCAGCTGGGTAACGGTGGCAGCACATTTCTTTATTTTATTTCTTTAATTCCAGCACTAGGAGGCAGAGGTAGAGGCAGGGGCAGTTGGATCTCTGTGAGTCTGAGGCCAGCCTTGTCTACAAAGTGAGTTCCAGGGCAAACAAGGATACACAGGGAACCCCTATCTAGAAAAACCACAAATAAACTAATAATAATAATAATCTAAGAGCTCAATTCATTGACTTCAACCCCAATTCAAAAATTAAAAAATAAAACAAAGAGTGTGTCTGATCGATCACAATCAGTGAAAGGACTGTGTGGGCCAAGGGGCTGCCACAATTAAGGGAGGAACTGGGTGGGAGGAGGGAGGCAACAAGGGCATTTCCCTGCCACCTAATCTCCTTTCAAAGACTTTTCACCATGGCAACCATTTGCTTGCTTGCTTGGGGTTCTTTTCCAGTTGTTGGGTTTGTCCAACCCCACCCCCACTTCTCAAACTAAATGCGGAGTTGGAGAAAATTAAAACAGCCATGGAAAAATTCCCACTTGGATACCTGGTCCTGCCCTTGTCCTTGCAAAAACAACAATAACGAGAACCAAAATATGCATATCTAAGCAGACCAGTCAAGTTGTAGCCTCACCCTTGACTGGTTTAGGAAGGGCTGGTGACCTTGAACTTTTGAAATGAGTCTGTAAAATTTGGAGTCCCATGCCTGCCAGGTGCCCTCAGGGGACAGGCGTGGAGGCCAGGGCCCCTGCCATGGGAGGTCTGCTAGATCAGCTACAGGCTCTTATGGTTCCTGGGCCTGCTTAGAGAAAGACATGATGAGATGCAGAGAACATTAAAACAGCCATGGAATACTATGAAAAATTCCCACTTGGACATCATTTCCAGGAATATTGACACAGTGAATTGTTTGTCTGGAACATTTTCACTTTAGACAGAAAACAATAAAAAATGTCATTTTATTCTCAGACCCTTTACAGCTCCTGAGGAATGAGGTGCCGGGGTCACAGCAGACATGGCAGAGGATGTAACTAGGCCAGGGCTCCCTTCTCAACCACCAACCAGGCCCCCAGCACTGCCTTCCTTTGTTCTTTTGTTTCTTCATTTTCTTTCTATCTTCTGTCTTTCTTTCTTTCCTTTCTCGTTCTTTTTTTTTCTCTATTCTCTTATTTCAACATGTATACATTTTTGTTATTTGGTACAGGGTCTTTTCTACACAACTGGGCTCCAATTCAAGGAGGGCCACCTGCCTCTGTCTCTTAGATGTTAGGATAAAAGGTGTGCACCACAACAACCCAGCTTTGTTTTTAGTATGTTGTTCTATTAATTTCTTGTACGTGTAGCTTAATTTCAATTTTTTTGTTTCGTTTTTTGAGACGGGGTTTCCCTGCATAACAGTCCTAGCTGTTCTTGGATCTAGCTCCTTTCTTGAAGCCCTGGCTGGCCTCTAACTCCCAGGGATTCACCTGCCTCTGCCTCCTGTGTGCTGGGAATAAAGGTGTGCGACACCACTGCCTGGCCAATTTCAAATTCTATTTAAATCTCTCGATGTGCCTCCTGTATGTGGGGGAGACAGGGAAGATGTCACATTTTAAAACATCTTCATAACTGTACTTAGCACTGCACTCTTTTACATTTTATTTTACTTTTAATTGAGAGAGTGCTTCCAGTTGTGTGGGACTTAATTTAACTTAATTTAAAAGTTTATCTATGTGTCTCTGGGTGTGCCTGTGCCTGGGTTTTTGTTTGGCTTGTGTTTGGTTTGTGTGGTGTGTGTGTGTGTGTGTGTGTGTGTGTGTGTGTGTGTGTGTGTGTGTGTAAAGGTGGGGTGGCTTTTGACCTGACCAGATGAAGGCATTCAAAAGCACTGGCTCCATATCTGCCTGAGGCAGGATCTCTGGGAGGTTTAGGCCAGCCTGGTATTCAAGAAAAGAGCTAGTTTCAAAAATAGTCTCCAAAGCAACAGAGAAACCCTGTCCTGTAAAGCAAAACACAAAACCAAACAAAACATAAATAAAATGAGGGGGGATGGAGAGATGGCTCAAAGGTCCTGAGTTCAATTCCCAGGAACCACATGGTGGCTCACAACTATCTGCAATGAGGTCTGGTTTCCTCTTTTGGTCTGCAGGCATCCACACAGACAGAATATTCTATACATAACAAACAAACAAACAAATAAATAAATAAATGAGAGGGAGAGGGGGAGAGAGAGAGAGAGAGAGAGAGAGAGAGAGAGAGAGAGAGAGAGAGAAGAAATGTGGATTTACAGATAGGTAACAAGAACAAAAACAGAATGTCACCAAGAAGATAACTTGGTCTAATATGTGAATTCCAGGACAGCTAGGGAACTGAGAAACCATGCCTCAAAAAATAATAAAAGATGAAAAGAAAAAAACATAGAGAGAGAGAGAGAGAAAAGAAAAGAAAAGAAAAAAGACAGTTTTTTTTTCTTTTCTCTTTTTAATGCCAGTTTTAGTTTTTCTTATAAGATTGTATTTGCAGCAGCAGTGTTCAGAAAGAAGTCCTGGACCATACAGTGAAATAGTTTGTCTGAAGCATAAATAAAAAGACAGGTCCTGTCTCAAAAAAAAAAAATCAAGTTAAAATGTGAAATAAAACAAAGAAGGGGCTTTTTGTTTTGTTTTTTCTAAGAAATCCGAAAATGACTGAATTCAACAATCTTCCAACTTCAGCAAGAAGGTAGTGTTTCCCAGGTCCAACAAGAGAGCAGCAAATAGGCATTTCTAGGCCCTGTCAACAGAAGAGGGCACTAGATTCCCACCATGTGGTTTCTGGAAATTGTTTATGGGGTGGCTTTTGAACTCAACAAGATGAAAGCATTCAAAGGGAAGGGTTCCATGTCTGGAAGAGGCAGGTGGATCTCTGAGATTTTGAGGCCAGCCTCAAACTAGTTCCAAAGACAGGCTCCAAAGCTACAGAGAAACCCTGCCTCGGCTCTAAAATCAAAACAAAAACACAAGCAAAAATAAATAAGTCATAAATTAAACGAGAGAGAGAGGGGGGGGGCAGCCTGGCTTATATAGTGAGTTAAAAGTATTATACAGAGAAACCCTGCACCAAAAATACTTTAATTTTTTATTTATTATTTTGTTTTTTTTATTTCATTTTATTTTTTTCTAAAATTACAGCAGTAGCAGCAGCAGCAGCAGGATATTTTGGGTAGCTGACTACTTTCATGGAAGTCTTCAGAAAGAAGTCCTGGGCCGTGTAGTGAGATAGATTGTCTGGAACACAAATAAAAAGCCAATTCCTGTGTCAAAAAAGCAACAACAACAAAAAATCAAGTTACAATGTGAAATAATAAAATAAAGGGTTTTTTTTGTTTTGTTTTTTTATTTTTTTCTTGCAATCTAACCTGAAAATGAGTGAATTCAAGTCAACAACTTTCAATTTCCCAACTCCAACAAGAATGTTTACAGGAAAGGCAGCAGATATTCACATCAAAGAAGTCCAGTGGAGCTGTAGCCACACCCTTTAATGTTTGTGTCACAAGGACACGGAGTTAGAAAAGGATCTTGATCTTGAACATGAGATCTGAAAACTCAAAACAGCAATCAAACACCAACCAAGTAGGAAGAAATGACACAGAGGCAGTAAGATGTCAGTGAGTTCAAGGCCAGCCTCATCTTGCAAGGACTTTCAAGCACTGTTACATAGAAAAAGCCTGCCTCACAAAACAAAACGCACACACACACACACACACACACACACACACACACACACGAGAATTAGGAAAGTGTTCCTGAAAGACCACAAACCTTCTAGATGACACTTAATAACAATCAAAGGTGAAATATAAAATGGAGAGAAATTCTTTGATGAAATCCAACCTGCTTTCTTGGTCAAAGCTGTACAGCCAATAGAACTAGAGGGAGCATGTGTCCCTCTCTCAATTAAAAAAAAAATGGCTAGAATCTCACATGATCGTAAAAGATGAAAATCTTACGGCTGACATCATCCAACCTCAAGTGAGACAAACTTGAAACAATGCAACAGGAGACAGACAGTTGCCCAATGAACTCTGGCTATTCTCCTGGGGAAGTTGTGCCCCTGCCTGAGGACTTTAGAACAACTAAAATCCCTCTTATCCTTGTTTTGTTTTTCCGTCGTCCCCCCCTCCCCAACCTCAGAGGACACCTGGATATTTGAAAGGATTTGGTTTTATTTCATTTAAGTAGAAGGTTCCTCGGACATAACTCTGAAAACACTAAAACGGAATAGCCAGTTTCTATTCAGTTCAGTTCAGTTTTCTATCAAAACCTCCTGCCTGGCATGTCTCTGTCTTTGTTGAGTTCCTGTTCTCACAGCAGACAAGAAACAGCTGGCAGTGGCAGCCATCCATAACTCTAATTTCAGCAGAACCTCCCTTACCCCGATCTTGTTTCTCTGTTCTGTCCTCAAATGTGTGGGGTCTCTGAGCGGGCACCGACTTGCCACACACATCCTTCCTTTCCTTTAAGGTGGGGCACAGAAGAGGTTAACTGAGGTACTTTAGCTCTTTGGCTTTTCTAGCAGATCAGAGCCCAGCAGACAGGAATCTAGTCGAGTCGGTGTGTCAGAGTTCACACTGACACTAACAGCTGTAACTTGAGCACAATTTGTGATCCACATGAAATCCGCAAATCTGAGGCACTCAAACTTGCTCAGGCTCGGTATCTGAACATACAGATGTTTGCAATGATTCCTGGCTTCGGGTTTTTGTTTGTTTGTTTTTTGTTTTGTTTTTCTACGAGACAGGGTTTCCCTGTAGCTGAAGTTTAATGGCCTGGTGTTTTGAAACATCCTCCCTACTTCTATTTTTGTGACTGACTGCTTCAAAGTACTTCTCCATTTCTTTATCCCTAAGGGAAAAGAAATATAATCACTAAATACGTCTTTTAAAAAAAAAAACACTCTTCCTTGAATTATATTTTAAAAAAAAAAGAATAATCCTTGACAGAACAAGAATACAAAATCCTTATCAAACCACTTGAAGATTCAGTTGGACAGAAAACGTGTTGTTCTGTACTGAAGCTCTGAGGTCCCATCTTGTGAATAGACTGTTTAGGACCAACTTGAAGACATCTGGAAAGAAGCTGTGTAATGACATTCCTCCTAAGACTCACTTCTAAGTTTTAGCACTTTGTAGATAATACACCCTTAAGCATAAGGGTACCTACCCATTTTCTCATTCAAGTAATGGTCTCATCATTCAGTGATTTCTCCTCTCTTTTTCCTTTGGGAAGTGGCGTGATTAGATCAGGAAAAAAAAATACTCTGTAAGCTACAGCACTGAAAACAGCCTGGTACTGGCCTAAGAACAGACAGGAGGCCCAACGGAACCGAACAGAAGACCCGGATTATCAATCCACACATCTTCGTACACCTGATCTTTGATAAAGAAGCAAAAAGTATCAAATGGAAAAAAGAGAGCATATTTAACGAGTGGTGCTGGCATACCTGGATATCAACACGTAGAAAAATGAAAATGAACTCCATGCACAAAACTCGAGTCCACATGGATCAAAGACCTCAACCTAAAGCCAGCCACACTGAACCTTATAGAAGAGAAAGTGGGAAGTGCACTTGAACGCCTTGGCACAGGGAATCACTTCCTAAATATAACCCCAGCAGCATGGACACTGAGAGAAACAATTAATAAATGGGACCACCTAAAACTGAAAGACTTGTGAAAAACAAGAGACATGGCCAACAAGACAAAACAGTGGCCTACGGAATGGGAAAAGATCTTCACTAACCCCACTTCAGTAACCCTGGAAGTCTGATCTCCAAAATACACAAAGAAATCAAGAAATCAAACACCAACAGATCACATAATCCAGTAAAAAAAATAAAAATAAAAAAAAATGGAGTACAGACCTAAACAGAAAACTCTCAACAGAGGAATCTAAAATGGCTGAAAGACACTTAAGGAAACGTTCAAGATCCTTAGTCATCAGAGAAATGCAAATCAAAGCAACTCTGAGAGTCCATCTGATACCTGTAAGAATGGCCAAAATCAAAAACACTGATGACAACTTATGCTGGAGAGGTTGGGGGGAAAAGGGAACACTCCTGCATTGCCGGTGGGAATGCAAGCTGGTACAAACCCTTTGGGTGTCAGTGTGGTGATTTCTCAGAAAAGTAGGAAACAACCTTCCTCGAAGACCCAGGAATACCACTTTTGGGTCTATGTCCAAAGGATGCTCAATCGCGTCACAAGGACATGTGCTCAACTATGTTCACAGCAGCTTTGTTTGTCATAGCCAGAACCTGGAAACAACCTAAATGCCCTTCGATCGATCGAAGAATGGATAAGAAAAATGTGGTCCATTGACCACAGAAAAAAATAACGACATCTTGAATTTTGCAGGAAAATGAATGGAACTAGAAAACATTATTTTGAGTGAGGCAACCCAGACAGACTCAGAAAGACAATGATCCCATGGACTCATTCATAGGTGGTTTTTAAACATAAATCAAAGAAAACCAGCCTACAAACCACAACCCCAGAGAACTTCGACAACCATGCGGACACTAAGCGAGACTTACATAGATCTAATCTACATGGGAAGTAGAAAGTAGAAAAAGACAAGATCTCCTGAGTAAAGTGGGAGCATGGGGACCTTGGGGGAGGGTTGGAGGGGGGAGGGGCGAGGCAGGGAGGGGAGCAGAGAAAGATGGAGAGCTCAATAAATCTCAATAAAAAAAATACTCGGTAGACTGTGACTATATAGAGTTCCCGGAACAAGACGCTGTTAGAACTGATGTGCTCAGATCATCTGTGTGGGGCTATGATTTATAAACTTAACATTTTAGCTTCTTAGTTGTTGTATGAGGTGACTACAGATTCAATAAAACCCAATTTGGATCCTTCCTACTGGCGTAGACCAGAGTTTCCCAATGACCAGACTGCAATTCTAGGCAATAACGTCGGCATGATGGGAGTCAGCATGGAGGAGTTGGGGGGGAGGGGTGATTAAAAGTTTGGGACTCGGCCGGGCGGTGGTGGCGCACGCCTTTAATCCCAGCACTCGGGAGGCAGAGGCAGGTGGATCTTTGTGAGTTCGAGGCCAGCCTGGTCTACAAGAGCTAGTTCCAGGACAGGCTCCAAAGCCACAGAGAAACCCTGTCTCGAAAAATAAAAAATAAAAAAATAAAATAAAAAAAAAAGTTTGGGACTCTTGGGTAAACTGAAGACTCATTTGGGCACCAGAAACCTTAACAGATAATCTCACACATTTGAGCCACATACTTCCCTTAAAGTAGGTGGGTAGGTTGTTTCCCCTACCTACTTGGGTTAGGGTCTGTCTGGGAATCCGTGATCAAGGAAAGTCAATGCAAAATCCCCAGGGCAGGGTTTGAAACCACAGAGAGAGGGCGGCGTGTCGCTTACTGTTCTGCTCAGCCAGCTTTCCTCTAAGGCCCAAGCTCACATGCCCAGGGATGGCACTACTTAACTACCTCCTAAATCAATCGGCAGACATGCTAGTGTCAGTGGAGTCACATCCGGAGTATGATTTGGCTTTCGAGTATGATTTCTTTCTTGGTTCTGTCGCCGGAAATCCTGCTTCTCTGACCCCCAGAGACACAGCCAATAAACCCTCTTGCTTTGAAAGCCAAAGGATGAATCTAGATGCTGCTGTTGTTGACGACGAAGACCAAAGAGAAGTTATCCCAGTTCCTCCCGTTTTTTTTTTTTCCCACCACAGGCTACACGGAATAAGCAATACTCTTGGAAGCAGGTGTGTGTGGACCATCCCGGCCCAGTAAGAAAAAGGCTCAGCTGCACCGCCGAGCCTGGCACTCTCTGACAAACAACAGCTAAAGCTTTAACTCAGGAAACAGATGTATGTTCTGGCCTAAGACCCTTTGCTGGGCCCTAAGGGAGACTGACATGCCTCAGTCGATAAGAGTTCTTGTTGCTACCTCAGGTAGATCACAACTTCCTGTCACTCTAGCTCCAGTGGATCTGCTACTCTCTTCTGTCCTCCTCAGAACATGTACACACATACCACAATTTTTATAGACACACTCTTATACTAAAATAACAAGAATCTTCACCCGTTAAATCATTTAAGTAAACTCTCCACTGTAGGGAAAAAAAGAAAAACAGAAATATAAGCGTCATGGTTTTAAGGTTTTAGAATGTGTTTTAAAAATTGGAATATTCTGCTCCAATCAGCGGTTGATTAAATATGAGACTGCATCATAAGAAAGTAGACTGGAGAAAGTTAATTCAGAAGTGCTGCATCTCCAGAGTGGCAGGGGCATCAGAGCTGCTGTGCTTTTACATAGAGTGAACGCAAGGGATGATGGATGCACTTGTGTGTTCCTAACAATAGAGAATGCGTCGTAAGGATTTCATTTTAAAGTTGACCGCTTTAGAATGAGACTTAATGAGAAGCTCGCATGCCATCTTCTCAAAAATAACTCACCATTCACCTTATCCTCTATCTCATCCCAACACAGTCTCCACCAGCATTAGACTACCTAACTTAATGACCTCCAACCCTGTAGGATGTTTTGGGTGAAGTTTTGTCTGAGTTTTTAAAAAAAAAAAATTGCCGGGCACTCCACTTATGAGTTTGAGGCCAGCCTGGTCTCCAAGAGCTAGTTCCAGGACAGGCACCAAAAGCTACAGAACAACCCTGTCTCGAAAATCAAAAAGAAAAAAAAAAGTGTGTGCTGTTCTAGTAAATGCCCTTTCCCTCTGAGCACGGCCCCTCCGCACAGCTCTGACGATGCGGGAAGATGCAGAGAGCCCAGCTGGTAGGTACCTCAGCCTGATATGGCTACCTCCGTGCATTTGCAGCAGCTGTTCTGGGGCTGAGGGGTAGCTATTCATCTCTTGCCACTCAGAGTCAAATTCCCTTCAGTTTAGCCTTCCCTAGGTGCTTGTTCACTTCAGAGGACTCAGCCCTCATCCTCCGTATCATCCTGGCCTAATTTTTCAGATGACTGAGTATGAATATCCGTTCAGGAGAAGAAGGTCCATTCATGAAAAAAGTATGTGTTCAGCCAACTCCCCATGGGTGGAGGGAGTCGTGAAAACATTTTAATGAAGCAGAGAGAGAGAGAGAAATTTCTGGTTTTGGAAAGAGGAGATACTGAATGGCTTCCTCTGTGTCACAGTTGAGACTCCTGGAAAGGAAACCTCAGCTTGCACTCAGTCAGTTCAGGGAGAAATAGTTACAAGGAGATAAAAAGCCCATGCCTCATGACATCAGCAGTCCCTTCTCTGGAAATTCTACCGTATCCCGGAGAGCTCTCAGAATCTTGTGATGTCACCTGTGTCCTAGAAACGCCAACGGCCCTCAAGACACACTCTTTCAGTGCCTGTAAGACTCCTCGCTTCTAGACATGTTGTCTAGACTGATGAGTCTACTTGGGAGAGAGAACGGAGATCGTGAGGAGGCCAGAGTGAGGGAAGAAGAAAGCTGGCCCCAGATCTCACAGGGAACCATGGAGAAATCAGTGGTCCTGGGAAGAGAAAGTGAGTTAGTTCCCCACTAGCAGGGACTAGAGAGATTGCTGGATGTGATGGCCTTGAGCCTTCCAGGGCTAGGGTTCAGGAACTGGGGGGGGGCAGTTTCTGGGATGTTTCTCTGCGTCCCTAAAGGGCCAACGCACATCCAAGATGCATGATAGTTGATTTGACAAAGTCAGGAATTGACAAGCATGTAGCCTTTTGCTGGAGACGCTCTTCATTCACGCTGAGTGTGGAAGGGATCAGTGAGATTTCAATACCAGCGCTGCACATCACCACCCCCCCCCCCAGTTCCTTTTTGTTGTGTACCAGTCATAATAGGAAAAGGGGAGTCGTGCTCCGCCAAAGCCTGATTTTACCACGCTTTATATCACAGCCATTATTAGCAGGGTTGAAGCATCAACGTAAGGTTTCTGGCATCCCAGTTATGAATGACACCCTGGTCTCCAGTTCAGTCTGAGAGCTCTTTAGAGCCAATGGATGAGAGAGTGGGACGAGATTGCAATTTTTTTTCTTGCTTCTTCTTTTGTCTTTTTCCTTTCTTTTCTTTTTCTGTGTTGTTTTGTTTTGTTTTTCAAGAAAGGGTTTCTCTGTGTATCTTGGGCTGTCCTAAAACTCACTCTGTAAATCATGCTATCCTTGAACTCACAGAGATCTGTCTGCCTCTGCCTCCCTGAGTGCTGGGATGAAAGGCATGCACCCACCACCACACACCACAGCCCGGCTGAGACTGCAATTTCTGTGAGTGGATTTCATATCTGTGAGTGGTTTTCATATCTGTGAGTTTAAGGAAAGCCCTTCATCCTTCCTTAAACTTGAGTGCAGGAATAATCCATCTCTCACTCTTCATGGGAGCGAGTGTCTGCTCTTGCATTGAGGGCTCCCCTGGGTGAACCCCAGTTCTCAGCATCTCTAGCCCAACTTGTCACACGTTGATCACACATTTGCAAACTTGGGAGTAATTTTCATCAACTATGGGACTCACTTTGTTCTGACAGGACACACACTCACAATCTCTCATCACACACACATAGTGTAACAACTTTGTGGTTCCTCCATCATGTGCTTATTGTTGTCAGGGAACTGAAGGCCCACCAGCCAGCCTGCACCATCTTTCCTTGTTTCTCGGTTTGTTTATATATTCTCTCTCTCTCTCTCTCTCTCTCTCTCTCTCTCTCTCTTTATTTAAAAAAATATTTATTTTTATCTTATGTGCATTTGTGTTTTGATCATGGCTCTCAGGTCCCTGGAACTGGGATTACAGACAGCTGTGAGCTGCCATGTGGACATGTGGATGTGGATACCGGGAATTGAACCGAGGTCCTCTGGAAGAGCAGTCAGTGTTTAACCGGGAAACTATCTCTGCAGCCCAACATGGAGAGTCTCTCTAGATAGTCCTGCCTGGAAAACATGACCTTCAGAGTTCACAGAGTTCACTTTGCCCCCTGAGTAAAGGTGTTGTGCTTCCTTTTAATGTATAGCTTGTTTTGTGTGTGTGTGTGTGTGTGTGTGTGTGTGTGTGAGAGAGAGAGAGAGAGAGAGAGAGAGAGTTTCATTATGAAATCAAAAGTCAATCAACAACAGTGAACTTTTTATTTATTGTTTGTTTGTTCATACTTTATTTATTTATTGACAGTCAGTCCAGAATGATCCTTGCGAAAAGATATCCATCATGACTGACTTTCCCTTTCAGGAGGGAGCTTTCTGGTAAACTATGAAGCCACAGTTTCTCAAGTGCCTGCTTCCCACAAGTCCTTTTCCCAAGGTCAGGCATTCTCTTTTGAGGAACTCTCAGGTCCTGACATTAACATATGACTGGCGGCTATTGTCAAGGCCAATGCTGTGGCTACACTCACTCCTCAGCCCCTCCCTGACCTGACCTGAGAAGCCACACCCCATGCCAGTTCACAGGCCTCCCTCTCTTCATCTAAGTAACTAAACAGCATAAAATGTGGAATCTCTTCTCAATAAAATGCTGTTGGCAGCCATAAGATGAATTCCTTCTCAGATCTTGTCCTTACAACCTCTTCGGGTCACCCACCCAAAGCAGGAGTCAGGAGGTCTCTGTCCAGCAGGGTCGACTTCTTTCCAAGTTGCAGTCAGTCTGATCTCTGGGCAAAGAGAAAAGAAAGCAATTGCTTTCTACTGGAACCGTTTTAATAGTATTCTAATGAATTAATAGTCAGCTATTCCCAGCCTTATTTACCACTGGATGACCAGCAGGCACCTTCCTCTCACCACACTAGCTCCCTTGTCTCCCGGCCCCATCTGTACGTGTCACGCACAGAAGGGGAAATAAATAGATGAGCAAACAAGTAGATTTCTTGAAAAAGTAAGGAACTGGGGCTGGAGAGATGGCTCAGAGGTTAAGAGCTTCTGAGTTTGATCTGGTGATCTCTTCTGGCCTGCAGACATATATACAGAATAACTAATTAGATAGATAGATAGATAGATAGACAGACAGACAGACAGACAGACAGCTAAATGGATGAATGGATGGATGGATGAATGAGTGAATACATAAATAAAAAATGAAACAATTCACAGAATTAACCTGTCATAACAATTCGCAAAACCTCTCCAACACCCGGAAGTTGTTACATGAATCGTGAAAGGTCTGTGATAAGAAATCTTTGTGTGTGCCCCAAATTTGAAGATATTGGCTATCCTGTAAATAGATCCCTCGTTTCGGTCAATTCTGTCTGTCTGTCCACCTTGGGGGAGTATTTTGTGACGTTCACGCAGAAAGGCAGGGGAATTGTGAGTGATGTAGCACTTTCGTTCTTAGTCATTAGATGTAACTTTGCAGTAGTCCTTGGACCTTAAAGAGGTTGCTGCTGTGTGTGTTCCTTTGCACCTAATGAAATAGTGTGGCAGTTACCTACCTACTCGTTCAGTACAAATAGTCTATACTGTCAACTGACTACACTATGGCAGTGCCTGGGATTCTCTGTAGGCAAATGCAGTTCAGACTTGCTCAGTACTACCAAGTTTGAAACAGGTCATGAGGGAAGCTCTCCCAGCATGAGACAAGTTGGGCAACAGAAACCTTAACAGATGATCTCATGCATTGAGCCAAATACTTCCCTCGTTAAAGTAGGTAGGTAGGTAGGTAGGTAGGTTGTCTCCCCCACCCCCAATTCTGTTTCGGGGGTTAAGGTCTGTCTGAGAATCCTTGATCAAGGAAAGCCGATGCAAAATCCCCAGGGCAGGGTTTGAAACCACAGAGAGAGGGCGGCGTGTCGCTTACTGTTCTGCTCAGCCAGCTTTCCTCTATGGCCCAAGCTCACATGCCCAGGGATGGCACTACTTACCACCTTCCAGAGGAGTGAAACCTCCTAAATCAGTTAGCCACATGCTAGTGTCAGTGGAGTCACGTCCGGAGTATGATTTGGCTTTCGAGTATGGCTTCTTCCTTGGTTCTGTCGCCTGAAATCCTGCTTCTCTGACCCCCAGAGACACAGCCAATAAACCCTCTTGCTTTGAAAGCCAGAGGGTGAATCTAGATGCTGCTGTTGTTTACAATGAAGACCAAAGGGATGCCATCCCAGTTCCTCCCGTTTTTTCCCACCACAGGCTACACGGAATAAGCAATACTCTTGGAAGCAGGTGTGGACCATCCCGGCCCAGTAAGAAAAAGGCTCAGCTGCACCGCCGATCTTTAACTAAAAAATCTTTAAAGCTAAATCTTTAACTCAGGAAACAGATGTATGTTCTGGCCTAAGACACTTTGCTGGGCCCTAAGGGAGACTGATATGCCTCAGTCGATAAGAGTTCTTGTTCCTTCCTTCACTCCCTAGCAGCTAGCTACCTCATGTACACTCTTCTACTAAAATCTATACAAGAATCTTTACCTGTTACATCATTTAAGTAAAATTACCACTGTAGGGAAAAAGGAAGCCAGAAATATAAGTGTCATGGTTTTAAGGTTATAAAATGTGTTTTAAAAAATGTAATATTCTGCTCCAATCAGCGGTAGTTCTAAATGTTGATTAAAAATGAGACTGCATCATAATGAAGTAGACTGTGGAAAGTTACTTCAGAAGTGTTGCATCCCCAGAGTGACAGGGGCATCAGAGCGGCCGTGCTATCTATCTATCTATCTATCTATCTATCTATCTATCTATCTATCTATCTATTGCGTATACAACAGTCTACTTCCATGCATGCCCACAGAGCAGAAAAGGGCACCAGATCTCTTTCTTTCTTTCTTTCTTTCTTTCTTTCTTTCTTTCTTTCTTTCTTTCTTTCTTCCTTTCTGGAAGAGCAGCCAGGGCTCCTGACCTCTCAGCCATCTTTCCAGTCCCACTGCTGTGCCTTTACAGATGGCAAAAACAAGGAATGATGCACTGTGTGTTCCTAACAATAGAGAATGCATTGTAAGGATTTCATTTTAAAGTTGACCGCTTTAGAATGAGACTTAATGAGAAGCTAGCACGGAATCCTCTCAAAAATAATTCACCATCCACCTTATCTCAGCCCAACACAGTCTCCACCAGCATTAGACTAACTAACTAACTTAATGACCTCCAACCCTGTAGGATGTTTGGGGTCAAGTTTTGTCTGAGATTTAAAAAAAAAAATTGCCAGGCGGTGGTGGCTCACACCTTGAATCCCAGCACTCCACTTGTGAGTTTGAGGCCAGCCTGATCTCCAAGAGCTAGTTCCAGGACAGGCACCAAAAGCTACAGAGCAACCCTGTCTCGAAAATCGAAAAGAAAAAAAAAATGTGTGCTGTTCTAGAAAATGCCCTTTCCCTCTGAACACGGCCCCTCCACACAGCTCTGACAATGCGGGAAGATGCAGAGAGCCCAGTTGGTCCCTCGGCCTGATATGTCTGCCTCCGTGCATTTGCAACAGCTGTTCTGGGGCTGAGGGGTAGCTATTCATCTCTTGCCACTCAGAGTCAAATTCCCTTCAGTTTAGCCTTCCCTAGGTGCTTGTTCACTTCAGAGGACTCAGCCCTCATCCTCTGTATCATCCTGGCCTAATTTTTCAGATGACTGAGTATGAATATCCGTTCAGGAGAAGAAGGTCCATTCATGAAAAAAGTGTGCGTTCAACTAACTCCCCATGGGTGGAGGGAGTCGTGAAAAGATTTTAATGAAGCAGAGAGAGAGACATTTCTGGTTTTGGAAAGAGGAGATCCTGAATGGCTTCCTCTGTGTCATGGGACAGACTCCTGGAAAGCAAACCTCAGCTTGCACTCAGTCAGTTCAGGGAGAAATAGTTGCAAGGAGGTAAAGGCCCATGCCCGATGACATCGTCAGTCCCTTCTCTGGAAATTCTACCGTATCCCGGAGAGCTCTCAGAATCTTGTGATGTCACTTGTGTCCTAGAAACGCCAACGGTCCTCAAGACACACTCTTTCAATATCTGTAAGACTCCTCGCTTCTAGACATGTCGTCTAGACTGATGAGTTTACTTGGGAGAGAGAACGGAGATCGTGAGGAGGCCAGAGTGAGGGAAGAAGAAAGCTGGCCCCAGATCTCACAGGGAACCATGGAGAAATCAGTGGTCCTGGGAAGACAAAGTGAGTTAGTTCCCCACTAGCAGGGACTAGAGAGATTGCTGGATGTGGTGGTCTTGAGCCTTCCAGGGCTAGGGTTCAGGAACTGGGGGTTTTCTGGGATGTTTCTCTGCGTCCCTAAAGGGCCAACGCACATCCAAGATGCACAGTAGTTGATTTGACAAAGTCAGGAATTGACAAGGATGTAGCCTTTTGCTGGAGATGCTCTTCACACTGAGTGTGGAAGGGATCAGTGAGATTTCAATACCGGCACTGCACATCGCCCCCCCCCCCCCCGAACTCCTTTTTGTTGTGTACCAGTCATAATAGGAAAAGGGGAGTTGTGCTCCGCCCAAGCCTTGTTTTACCATGCTTTCTATCACAGCCATTATTAGCAGGGTTGAAGCATCAACCTAAGGTTTCTGGCATCCCAGTTATGAATGACACCCTGGTCTTCAGTCCAGTCTGAGAGCTCTTTAGAGCCAATGGATGAGAGAGTGGGACGAGATTGCAATTTTTTTTCTTGCTTCTTCTTCTTTTCTCTTTTTCCTTCCTTTCTTTTCTTTTTTTGCGTTGTTTTGTTTTGTTTTTGAAGAAAGGGTTTCTCTGTGTATCTTGGGCCGTCCTAAAACTCACTCTGTAAATCATGCTATCCTTGAACTCACAGAGATCTGTCTGCCTCTGCCTCCCTGAGTGCTGGGATGAAAGGCATGCACCCACCACCACACACCACAGCCCGGCTGAGACTGCAATTTCTGTGAGTGGATTTCCTATCTGTGAGTGGTTTTCATATCTGTGAGTTTAAGGAAAGCCCTTCATCCTTCCTTAAACTTGAGTGCAGGAATAATCCATCTCTCACTCTTCATGGGAGTGAGTGTCTGCTCTTGCATTGAGGGCTCCCCTGGGTGAACCCCAGTTCTCAGCATCTCTAGCCCAACCTGTCACACGTTGATCACACATTTGCAAACTTGGGAGTAATTTTCATCAACTATGGGACTCACTTTGTTCTGACAGGACACACACTCACAATCTCTCATCACACCCACATAGTGTAACAACTTTGTGGTTCCTCCATCATGTGCTTATTGTTGTCAGGGAACTGAAAGCCCACCAGCCAGCCTGCACCATCTTTCCTTGTTTCTCGGTTTGTTTATATATTCTCTCTCTCTCTGTTTATTTAAAAAAATATTTATTTTTATCTTATGTGCATTTGTGTTTTGATCATGGCTCTCAGGTCCCTGGAACTGGGATTACAGACAGCTGTGAGCTGCCATGTGGACATGTGGATGTGGATACCGGGAATTGAACCGAGGTCCTCTGGAAGAGCAGTCAGTGTTTAACTGGAAAACTATCTCTGCAGCCCAACATGGAGAGTCTACATAGTCCTGCCTGGAAAACATGACCTTCAGAGTTCACAGAGTTCACTTTGCCCCCTGAGTAAAGGTGTTGTGCTTCCTTTTAATGTATAGCTTGTTTTGTGTGTGTGTGTGTGTGTGTGTGTGTGTGTGTGAGAGAGAGAGAGAGAGAGAGAGAGAGAGAGAGAGAGAGAAAGTTTCATTATGAAATCAAAAGTCAATCAACAACAGTGAACTTTTTATTTATTGTTTGTTTGTTCATAGTTTATTTATTTATTGACAGTCAGTCCAGAATGATCCTTGTGAAAAGATATCCATCATGACTTTCCCTTTCAGGAGGGAGCTTTCTGGTAAACTATGAAGCCACAGTTTCTCAAGTGCCTGCTTCCCACAAGTCCTTTTCCCAAGGTCAGGCATTCTCTTTTGAGGAACTCTCAGGTCCTGACATTAACATATGACTGGCGGCTATTGTCAAGGCCAACACTGTGGCTACACTCACTCCTCAGCCCTTCCCTGACCCGACCTGACCTGACTTGAGAAGCCACACCCCATGCCAGTCACAAGCCCCTCTTCATCTAAGTAACTAAACAGCATAAAATGTGGAATCTCTTCTCAATAAAATGCTGCTGCTGGCAGCCATTCGATGAATTCATTCTCAGATCTTGTCTTTACAACCTCTTTGGGTCACCCACCGAAAGCAGGAGTCAGGAGGTCGCTGTCCAGCAGGGTCGACTTCTTTCCAAGTTGCAGTCAGTCTGATCTCTGGGCAAAGAGAAAAGAAAGCAATTGCTTTCTACTGGAACCGTTTTAATAGTATTCTAATGAATTAATAGTCAGCTATTCCCAGCCTTATTTACCACTGGATGACCAGCAGGCACCTTCCTCTCACCACACTAGCTCCCTTGTCTCCCGGCCCCATCTGTACGTGTCACGCACAGAAGGGGAAATAAATAGATGAGCAAACAAGTAGATTTCTTGAAAAAGTAAGGAACTGGGGCTGGAGAGATGGCTCAGAGGTTAAGAGCTTCTGAGTTTGATCTGGTGATCTCTTCTGGCCTGCAGACATATATACAGAATAACTAATTAGATAGATAGATAGATAGATAGACAGACAGACAGACAGACAGACAGCTAAATGGATGAATGGATGGATGGATGAATGAGTGAATACATAAATAAAAAATGAAACAATTCACAGAATTAACCTGTCATAACAATTCGCAAAACCTCTCCAACACCCGGAAGTTGTTACATGAATCGTGAAAGGTCTGTGATAAGAAATCTTTGTGTGTGCCCCAAATTTGAAGATATTGGCTATCCTGTAAATAGATCCCTCGTTTCGGTCAATTCTGTCTGTCTGTCCACCTTGGGGGAGTATTTTGTGACGTTCACGCAGAAAGGCAGGGGAATTGTGAGTGATGTAGCACTTTCGTTCTTAGTCATTAGATGTAACTTTGCAGTAGTCCTTGGACCTTAAAGAGGTTGCTGCTGTGTGTGTTCCTTTGCACCTAATGAAATAGTGTGGCAGTTACCTACCTACTCGTTCAGTACAAATAGTCTATACTGTCAACTGACTACACTATGGCAGTGCCTGGGATTCTCTGTAGGCAAATGCAGTTCAGACTTGCTCAGTACTACCAAGTTTGAAACAGGTCATGAGGGAAGCTCTCCCAGCATGAGACAAGTTGGGCAACAGAAACCTTAACAGATGATCTCATGCATTGAGCCAAATACTTCCCTCGTTAAAGTAGGTAGGTAGGTAGGTAGGTAGGTTGTCTCCCCCACCCCCAATTCTGTTTCGGGGGTTAAGGTCTGTCTGAGAATCCTTGATCAAGGAAAGCCGATGCAAAATCCCCAGGGCAGGGTTTGAAACCACAGAGAGAGGGCGGCGTGTCGCTTACTGTTCTGCTCAGCCAGCTTTCCTCTATGGCCCAAGCTCACATGCCCAGGGATGGCACTACTTACCACCTTCCAGAGGAGTGAAACCTCCTAAATCAGTTAGCCACATGCTAGTGTCAGTGGAGTCACGTCCGGAGTATGATTTGGCTTTCGAGTATGGCTTCTTCCTTGGTTCTGTCGCCTGAAATCCTGCTTCTCTGACCCCCAGAGACACAGCCAATAAACCCTCTTGCTTTGAAAGCCAGAGGGTGAATCTAGATGCTGCTGTTGTTTACAATGAAGACCAAAGGGATGCCATCCCAGTTCCTCCCGTTTTTTCCCACCACAGGCTACACGGAATAAGCAATACTCTTGGAAGCAGGTGTGGACCATCCCGGCCCAGTAAGAAAAAGGCTCAGCTGCACCGCCGATCTTTAACTAAAAAATCTTTAAAGCTAAATCTTTAACTCAGGAAACAGATGTATGTTCTGGCCTAAGACACTTTGCTGGGCCCTAAGGGAGACTGATATGCCTCAGTCGATAAGAGTTCTTGTTCCTTCCTTCACTCCCTAGCAGCTAGCTACCTCATGTACACTCTTCTACTAAAATCTATACAAGAATCTTTACCTGTTACATCATTTAAGTAAAATTACCACTGTAGGGAAAAAGGAAGCCAGAAATATAAGCGTCATGGTTTTAAGGTTATAAAATGTGTTTTAAAAAATGTAATATTCTGCTCCAATCAGCGGTAGTTCTAAATGTTGATTAAAAATGAGACTGCATCATAATGAAGTAGACTGTGGAAAGTTACTTCAGAAGTGTTGCATCCCCAGAGTGACAGGGGCATCAGAGCGGCCGTGCTATCTATCTATCTATCTATCTATCTATCTATCTATCTATCTATCTATCTATTGCGTATACAACAGTCTACTTCCATGCATGCCCACAGAGCAGAAAAGGGCACCAGATCTCTTTCTTTCTTTCTTTCTTTCTTTCTTTCTTTCTTTCTTTCTTTCTTCCTTTCTGGAAGAGCAGCCAGGGCTCCTGACCTCTCAGCCATCTTTCCAGTCCCACTGCTGTGCCTTTACAGATGGCAAAAACAAGGAATGATGCACTGTGTGTTCCTAACAATAGAGAATGCATTGTAAGGATTTCATTTTAAAGTTGACCGCTTTAGAATGAGACTTAATGAGAAGCTAGCACGGAATCCTCTCAAAAATAATTCACCATCCACCTTATCTCAGCCCAACACAGTCTCCACCAGCATTAGACTAACTAACTAACTTAATGACCTCCAACCCTGTAGGATGTTTGGGGTCAAGTTTTGTCTGAGATTTAAAAAAAAAAATTGCCAGGCGGTGGTGGCTCACACCTTGAATCCCAGCACTCCACTTGTGAGTTTGAGGCCAGCCTGATCTCCAAGAGCTAGTTCCAGGACAGGCACCAAAAGCTACAGAGCAACCCTGTCTCGAAAATCGAAAAGAAAAAAAAAATGTGTGCTGTTCTAGAAAATGCCCTTTCCCTCTGAACACGGCCCCTCCACACAGCTCTGACAATGCGGGAAGATGCAGAGAGCCCAGTTGGTCCCTCGGCCTGATATGTCTGCCTCCGTGCATTTGCAACAGCTGTTCTGGGGCTGAGGGGTAGCTATTCATCTCTTGCCACTCAGAGTCAAATTCCCTTCAGTTTAGCCTTCCCTAGGTGCTTGTTCACTTCAGAGGACTCAGCCCTCATCCTCTGTATCATCCTGGCCTAATTTTTCAGATGACTGAGTATGAATATCCGTTCAGGAGAAGAAGGTCCATTCATGAAAAAAGTGTGCGTTCAACTAACTCCCCATGGGTGGAGGGAGTCGTGAAAAGATTTTAATGAAGCAGAGAGAGAGACATTTCTGGTTTTGGAAAGAGGAGATCCTGAATGGCTTCCTCTGTGTCATGGGACAGACTCCTGGAAAGCAAACCTCAGCTTGCACTCAGTCAGTTCAGGGAGAAATAGTTGCAAGGAGGTAAAGGCCCATGCCCGATGACATCGTCAGTCCCTTCTCTGGAAATTCTACCGTATCCCGGAGAGCTCTCAGAATCTTGTGATGTCACTTGTGTCCTAGAAACGCCAACGGTCCTCAAGACACACTCTTTCAATATCTGTAAGACTCCTCGCTTCTAGACATGTCGTCTAGACTGATGAGTTTACTTGGGAGAGAGAACGGAGATCGTGAGGAGGCCAGAGTGAGGGAAGAAGAAAGCTGGCCCCAGATCTCACAGGGAACCATGGAGAAATCAGTGGTCCTGGGAAGACAAAGTGAGTTAGTTCCCCACTAGCAGGGACTAGAGAGATTGCTGGATGTGGTGGTCTTGAGCCTTCCAGGGCTAGGGTTCAGGAACTGGGGGTTTTCTGGGATGTTTCTCTGCGTCCCTAAAGGGCCAACGCACATCCAAGATGCACAGTAGTTGATTTGACAAAGTCAGGAATTGACAAGGATGTAGCCTTTTGCTGGAGATGCTCTTCACACTGAGTGTGGAAGGGATCAGTGAGATTTCAATACCGGCACTGCACATCGCCCCCCCCCCCCCCGAACTCCTTTTTGTTGTGTACCAGTCATAATAGGAAAAGGGGAGTTGTGCTCCGCCCAAGCCTTGTTTTACCATGCTTTCTATCACAGCCATTATTAGCAGGGTTGAAGCATCAACCTAAGGTTTCTGGCATCCCAGTTATGAATGACACCCTGGTCTTCAGTCCAGTCTGAGAGCTCTTTAGAGCCAATGGATGAGAGAGTGGGACGAGATTGCAATTTTTTTTCTTGCTTCTTCTTCTTTTCTCTTTTTCCTTCCTTTCTTTTCTTTTTTTGCGTTGTTTTGTTTTGTTTTTGAAGAAAGGGTTTCTCTGTGTATCTTGGGCCGTCCTAAAACTCACTCTGTAAATCATGCTATCCTTGAACTCACAGAGATCTGTCTGCCTCTGCCTCCCTGAGTGCTGGGATGAAAGGCATGCACCCACCACCACACACCACAGCCCGGCTGAGACTGCAATTTCTGTGAGTGGATTTCCTATCTGTGAGTGGTTTTCATATCTGTGAGTTTAAGGAAAGCCCTTCATCCTTCCTTAAACTTGAGTGCAGGAATAATCCATCTCTCACTCTTCATGGGAGTGAGTGTCTGCTCTTGCATTGAGGGCTCCCCTGGGTGAACCCCAGTTCTCAGCATCTCTAGCCCAACCTGTCACACGTTGATCACACATTTGCAAACTTGGGAGTAATTTTCATCAACTATGGGACTCACTTTGTTCTGACAGGACACACACTCACAATCTCTCATCACACCCACATAGTGTAACAACTTTGTGGTTCCTCCATCATGTGCTTATTGTTGTCAGGGAACTGAAAGCCCACCAGCCAGCCTGCACCATCTTTCCTTGTTTCTCGGTTTGTTTATATATTCTCTCTCTCTCTGTTTATTTAAAAAAATATTTATTTTTATCTTATGTGCATTTGTGTTTTGATCATGGCTCTCAGGTCCCTGGAACTGGGATTACAGACAGCTGTGAGCTGCCATGTGGACATGTGGATGTGGATACCGGGAATTGAACCGAGGTCCTCTGGAAGAGCAGTCAGTGTTTAACTGGAAAACTATCTCTGCAGCCCAACATGGAGAGTCTACATAGTCCTGCCTGGAAAACATGACCTTCAGAGTTCACAGAGTTCACTTTGCCCCCTGAGTAAAGGTGTTGTGCTTCCTTTTAATGTATAGCTTGTTTTGTGTGTGTGTGTGTGTGTGTGTGTGTGTGTGTGTGAGAGAGAGAGAGAGAGAGAGAGAGAGAGAGAGAGAGAGAAAGTTTCATTATGAAATCAAAAGTCAATCAACAACAGTGAACTTTTTATTTATTGTTTGTTTGTTCATAGTTTATTTATTTATTGACAGTCAGTCCAGAATGATCCTTGTGAAAAGATATCCATCATGACTTTCCCTTTCAGGAGGGAGCTTTCTGGTAAACTATGAAGCCACAGTTTCTCAAGTGCCTGCTTCCCACAAGTCCTTTTCCCAAGGTCAGGCATTCTCTTTTGAGGAACTCTCAGGTCCTGACATTAACATATGACTGGCGGCTATTGTCAAGGCCAACACTGTGGCTACACTCACTCCTCAGCCCTTCCCTGACCCGACCTGACCTGACTTGAGAAGCCACACCCCATGCCAGTCACAAGCCCCTCTTCATCTAAGTAACTAAACAGCATAAAATGTGGAATCTCTTCTCAATAAAATGCTGCTGCTGGCAGCCATTCGATGAATTCATTCTCAGATCTTGTCTTTACAACCTCTTTGGGTCACCCACCGAAAGCAGGAGTCAGGAGGTCGCTGTCCAGCAGGGTCGACTTCTTTCCAAGTTGCAGTCAGTCTGATCTCTGGGCAAAGAGAAAAGAAAGCAATTGCTTTCTACTGGAACCGTTTTAATAGTATTCTAATGAATTAATAGTCAGCTATTCCCAGCCTTATTTACCACTGGATGACCAGCAGGCGCCTTCCTCTCACCACACTAGCCCCCTTGTCTCCCGGCCCCATCTGTACATGTCACGCACAGAAGGGGAAATAAAGAGATGAGCAAACAAGTAGACTTCTTGAAAAAGTAAGGAACTGGGGCTGGAGAGATGGCTCAGAGGTTAAGAGCATGTCCAGAGCTTCTGAGTTTGATCTGGTGATCTCTTCTGGCCTGCAGACATATATACAGAATAACTAATTAGATAGATAGATAGATAGATAGATAGATAGATAGATAGATAGATAGATAGATAGATAGACAGACAGACAGACAGACAGACAGCTAAATGGATGAATGGATGGATGAATGAATGAGTGAATACATAAATAAAAAATGAAACAATTCACAGAATTAACCTGTCATAACAATTTGCAAAACCTCTCCAACACCTGGAAGTTGTTACATGACTCGTGGAAGATCTGTGATAAGAAATCTTTGTGTGTGTGCTCCAAATTTGAAGATATTGGCTATCCTGTAAATAGATCCCTCGTTTCGGTCAAATCTGTCTGTCTGTCCACCCTGGGGGAGTATTTTGTGACGTTCACGCAGAAAGGCAGGGGAATTGCGAGTGATGTAGCACTTTCGTTCTCAGTCATTAGATGTAACTTTGCAGTAGTCCTTGGACCTTAAAGAGGTTGCTGCTGTGTGTGTTCCTTTGCACCTAATGAAATAGTGTGGCAGTTACCTACCTACTCTTTCAGTACAAATAGTCTATATTGTCAACTGACTACACGATGGCAGTGCCTGGGATTCTCTGTAGCGAATCCCTTAGGCAAATGCAGTTCAGACTTGCTCAGTACTACCAAGTTTGAAACAGGTCATGAGGGAAGCTCTCCCAGCATGAGACAAGTTGGGCAACAGAAACCTTAACAGATGATCTCATGCATTGAGCCAAATACTTCCCTCGTTAAAGTAGGTAGGTAGGTTGTCTCCCCCACCCCCAATTCTGTTTCGGGATTAAGGTCTGTCTGAGAATCCGTGATCAAGGAAAGCCAATGCAAAATCCCCAGGGCAGGGTTTGAAACCACAGAGAGAGGGCGGCGTGTCGCTTACTGTTCTGCTCAGCCAGCTTTCCTCTATGGCCCAAGCTCACATGCCCAGGGATGGCACTACTTACCACCTTCCAGAGGAGTGAAACCTCCTAAATCAGTTAGCCACATGCTAGTGTCAGTGGAGTCACGTCCGGAGTATGATTTGGCTTTCGAGTATGACTTCTTCCTTGGTTCTGTCACCCGAAATCCTACTGCTCTGACCCCCAGAGACACAGCCAATAAACCCTCTTGCTTTGAAAGCCAAAGGGTGAATCTAGATGCTGCTGTTGTTTACAATGAAGACCAAAGGGAAGTCATCCCAGTTCCTCCCGTTTTTTCCCACCACAGGCTACACGGAATAAGCAATACTCTTGGAAGCAGGTGTGGACCATCCCAGCCCAGTAAGAAAAAGGCTCAGCTGCACCGCAGAGCCTGGCACTCTCAGACAAACAACAGCTAAAGCTTTAACTCAGGAAACAGATGTATGTTCTGGCCTAAGACCCTTTACTGGGCCCTAAGGGAGACTGACATGCCTCAGTCGATATAAGAGTTCTTGTTCCTTCCTTCACTCCCTAGCAGCTAGCTACCTCAGGTACACTCTTCTACTAAAATCTATACAAGAATCTTCACCTGTTACATCATTTAAATAAAATTACCACTTGTAGGGAAAAAAGAAAGCCAGAAATATAAACGTCATGGTTTTAAGGTTTTAAAATGTGTTTTAAAAATTGTAAAATTCTGCTCCAAACAGCGGTTGTTCTAAATGTTGATTAAAAATGAGACTGCATCATAATGAAGTAGACTAGGGAAAGTTACTTCAGAAGTGTTGCATCCCCAGAGTGACAGGGGCATCAGAGCTGCCGTGCTATCTATCTATCTATCTATCTATCTATCTATCTATCTATCTATCTATCTATCTATTGCGTATACAACAGTCTACTTCCATGCATGCCCACAGAGCAGAAAAGTGCGCCACCAGATCTCTTTCTTTCTTTCTTTCTTTCTTTCTTTCTTTCTTTCTTTCTTTCTGGAAGAGCAGCCAGGGCTCCTGACCTCTCAGCCATCTCTCCAGTCCCACTGCTGTGCCTTTACAGATGGCAAAAACAAGGAATGATGCACTGTGTGTTCCTAACAATAGAGAATGCATCGTAAGGATTTCATTTTAAAGTTGACCGCTTTAGAATGAGACTTAATGAGAAGCTAGCATGGAATCCTCTCAAAAATAATTCACCATCCACCTTATCTCAGCCCAACACAGTCTCCACCAGCATTAGACTAACTAACTAACTAACTTAATGACCTCCAACCCTGTAGGATGTTTTGGGTCAAGTTTTGTCTGAGTTTTTTTTTAAAAAAAAATTGCCAGGCGGTGGTGGCTCACACCTTGAATCCCAGCACTCCACTTGTGAGTTTGAGGCCAGCCTGATCTCCAAGAGCTAGTTCCAGGACAGGCACCAAAAGCTACAGAGCAACCCTGTCTCGAAAATCAAAAAGAAAAAAAAATGTGTGCTGTTCTAGAAAATGCCCTTTCCCTCTGAACACGGCCCCTCCACACAGCTCTGACAATGCGGGAAGATGCAGAGAGCCCAGTTGGTCCCTCGGCCTGATAAGTCTGCCTCCGTGCATTTGCAACAGCTGTTCTGGGGCTGAGGGGTAGCTATTCATCTCTTGCCACTCAGAGTCAAATTCCCTTCAGTTTAGCCTTCCCTAAGTGCTTGTTCACTTCAGAGGACTCAACCCTCATCCTCCATATCATCCTGGAATAATTTGTTGGCAGGCTTTATTTCTCATATTGCTGAGTATGAATATCTGTTCATAAGAGCAAGGGCCATTTCTGAAAAAAGAATGAGTGTTCAGCCAACTCCCCATGGGTGGAGGGAGTCGTGAAAAAATTTTAATGAACCAAAGAGAGAGAAATTTCTGGTTTTGGAAAGAGGAGATACTGAATGGCTTCCTCTGTGGTGTCACGAGACAGACTCTTGGAAAGCAAACCTCAGCTTGCACTCAGTCAGTTCAGGGAGAAATAGTTGCAAGGAGGTAAAGGCCCATGCCCGATGACATCGTCAGTCCCTTCTCTGGAAACTCTACCGTATCCCGGAGAGCTCTCAGAATCTTGTGATGTCACTTGTGTCCTAGAAACGCCAACGGCCCTCAAGACACACTCTTTCAATATCTGTAAGACTCCTCGCTTCTAGACATGTCGTCTAGACTGATGAGTCTACTTGGGAGAGAGAACGGAGATCGTGAGGAGGCCAGAGTGAGGGAAGAAGAAAGCTGGCCCCAGATCTCACAGGGAACCATGGAGCAATCAGTGGTCCTGGGAAGAGAAAGTGAGTTAGTTAGTTCCCCACTAGCAGGGACTAGAGAGATTGCTGGACGTGATGGCCTTGAGCCTTCCAGGGCTAGGGTTCAGGAACTGGGGGTTTTCTGGGATGTTTGTCTGCGTCCCTAAAGATGCACGGTAGTTGATTGTACAAAGTCAGGAATTGACAAGCATGTAGCCTTTTGCTAGAGATGCTCTTCATTCACGCTGAGTGCCGAAAGGGGTCAGTGAGATTTCAATACCAGCGCTGCTTATCGCCCCCCCCCCACTCCTTTTTGTTGTGTACCAGTCATAATAGAAAAAGGGAGAGTGAGTCGTGCTCCGCCAAAGCCTGATTTTACCATGCTTTCTATCACAGCCATTAGCAGGGTTGAGGCATCAACCTAAGGTTTCTGGCTTTCCAGTTATGAATGACACACTGGTCTCCGGGTTCAACCTGAGAACTATTTAGAGACAGTGGGTGAGAGAGTGGGAAGAGACTGCCGTTTTTTTCTTTTTTCCTCTTCTTTTGTCTTTTTCCTTTCTTTTCTTTTTTTTGTGTTGTTTTGTTTTGTTTTTGAAGAAAGGGTTTCTCTGTGTATCTTGGGCCATCCTAAAACTCACTCTGTAAACCAGGCCATCCTTGAACTCAGAGAGATCTGCCTGCCTCTGCCTCCCCGAGTGCTGGGATGAAAGGCATGCCCCCACCACCACACACAGCCTGGCTGAGAACGCTCCGGGTGTCCTGGGCCGTTAGTAAGTGAGGATGGCTTTGTGTGTGTTGTGAATCTTTATGATGAATCTTTATGTCCTATGCTTCAATGACATGAGTCTGAAGCATCAAGCAAGCGAGTTTGGCACCCACCCCTAGACTACCAGGCTTCTTCTGAGAGCACATGGCTGAGGTCTCTGAATAAGGCTTAGAAAGCTTTGCCCTGGAAAGCAGGTAACGTCTGAGAGACACACACTCTAGAAAGAAGGGAGGATCGACTAATACCCACAGAGGGGGAGACTCAAGTCAGAACCCGCTCGGACAAAGTCTCATCTTTCAGTCACTTCCCGAGCCAAGGAAGAAAGGAAGGACCACAAAGATCTCTCCTTTTGTGTCCTTTGCACACTCTTCTCTCGCTCCGATGGACATTGTGATTCAAGTGGGCCTCGTCCCCCTTTTCCAAGGCATGTTCATTGTGGCTCTAGATCAAGGAATCTGATTTTTGTTGTGTGGCATACTCTATCTCCTCGTTATCTATGACTGAGAATTTTGATGTCTCACAAGTTCATCACACATTTGCAAACTTAGGAAGACCGAAATGAATTCTGCTGAAGTTTTGGGGTAATTTTTATGAACTACGGGACTCGCTTTGTTCCGACAGGACACGCACTCACAATCTCTCATCACACCCACATAGTGGAACAACTTTGCGGTTCCTCCATCATGTGCTTATCGCTGTCAGGGAACTGAAAGCCCACCAACCAGCCACCAGCACCGTCTTTCCTTGTTTCTCAGTTTGTTCGTATATCGACATGAAGCATCTCTCTCTCTCTCTCTCTCTCTCTCTCTCTCTCTCTCCCCCCCTTGGAACTAGGATTACAGACAGCTATGAGCTGCCATGTGAATAGAACCTGGGTCCTCTGGAAGAGCAGACAGTGCAGTCATTGCTGAACCGATAAACTATCTCTCCAGCCTGACATAGCCTTTAGGTACATAGCCCTGCCTGGAAAACATGAGTTTCAGAGTGCACTCTGTCCCCTGAATAAAGTTGTAGGAAATAGTGTCTATTTATCGTTTTTATTCTATTTATTGTTTTGTGGGGTTTTTTTTTTCTTTTGACAGGGTTTCTCTGAATCTGGAACATGTCCTGGAACTTGTTCTTGTAGACCAGGCTGGCAGCCTCAAACTCTGCCTCCTGAATGCTGGGGATAAAGAGGCCTGTATTTAATTAAATTAAATTAAATACAAATTAATTTAAAATTTCACTCAAGTGTTTGTGTGTGTGTGTGTGTGTGTGTGTGTGAGAGAGAGAGAGAGAGAGAGAGAGAGAGAGAGAGAGAGAGAAAGTTTCATTATGAAATCAAAAATCAATCAACAACAGTGAACTTTTTCTTTATTTGTTTCCTTACTTTATTTCTTCATTGACTTACATTGGAAGAGTTAGTCAGTACAGAATGATCAGAATGGTAGGGTATCCTTGGGAAAAGAGTAAGAAGATATCGTGAAAGTCTATCATGAAAGTAAGATGATATCATGAAGATATGTCGAAAGTCCCTTTCGAGAGGGAGAGGGAGCTTTCCGAGTCCTCCCCCCCCCCCCCCGCCCCGCCTGCTTTCCAGAAGTCCTTTCCCCAAGGTCAGACATTTTTTAGATAAGCAAGGGTCTCCATTCAACCCCTTTTGAGGAACTTCAGGCCCTGACATTAACATATGATTGGAGTCTATCGCCCACTCTTCAGCCCCTCCCTGCCCTGACAGGACCTGAGAAGCCACACCCCACCCCACCGCAGTCCACAGGCCCCTCTTTACCTCACAACTACAGCACAAAATGTGGAATCTCTTCTCCATAAAATGCTGTCTGCAGCCATTCTACAAATTCATTCTCAGATCCTGTTCTTCCAACCTCTTCGGGGGGGGGGGGTCACCCACCCAAAGCAGGAGGAGGTCTCTCTCTCTGTGTGTCCAGCAGGGAGGGACATGTTTCTTTCCATGTTTCTTCTTTTCTATGTTGCCGTCAGTCCAGATGTGCTGGTATATGGTCCCAGAGATCTCTGAACTGAGAGAGAGAGAGAGAGAGAGAGAGAGAGAGAGAGAGAATTGCTTTTTATTGGAACAGTTTTAGGGAATCTGATCAGCTATTGCGCCCAAACCTGCGCCTACCCAACATCAAATTTCATTTCAAATCAAATTCCAACATCAAATTCACAACATCAAATTCCATTTCAGTAAGATGGAGGCCAGCCAGCATATTCTTAGCCAGTTATGTTTCCAGGACAGTCAGGAGAGGAGAGGAAAGGAAGGAAGGAAGGAAGGAAGGAAGGAAGGAAGGAAGGAAGGAAATAATCGATCTAAAAGAGAGTAAGTGTTTTTTTTAAAAGTAAATTATAAAAATAAAGAATAATAAAGTAAGAAAATACATACATAAAAATACAGATAAATAAGCAAAGAAAGACTGAATAAAAGAGTGCATAAAAATAAATGAAAAAAACAGTCAATAAGTAAATCTGTCAGGCTGAGCAGATAGACAGATACAGAGATTAGATAGATAGATAGATAGATAGATAGATAGATAGATAGATAGATAGATAGATCGATGGATGACTGAAGAAATAAGTAAATGATTGAATGAATAACTAAATAAATAACTGAGAGAGAGAGAGAGAGAGAGAGAGAGAAAGAGAAAGAGAGAGAGATAAAAGTAAAGTAAGTGGAGGATAGCCAGAGAAGTAATTAAAGAAGATCTTTAAAAAGTTTACCTATCAATTCATTATAGGATGGATGGACCGATAACTAACTAACTGAATAACTAACTAGCTAAATACATGCATACATAATAAAATAAGTAGATAAATATATATCTAAGATAGATAGATAGATAGATAGATAGATAGATAGATAGATAGATAGATAAAGTAGAGGATAAGCAAGTAAACAAGATCTTTGAAAGGAATTTTTTTTGGATAACTAAATAAATAATTAAATGCACCCATAAATAAAAAATAACTAGGTAAATACAAACCTAACTATCTAAATAACTAACTAAATAGATAAATAGTAAACAACTAAAAAGTAAATAAACAAATGAATCAATCAAGAGATAGATAGATGGCTAGATAGGTAAAGAGAAAACATAGATAAACAGATAGATAGAAAATTAAAGAAAGAAAGAAATAAATGCATAAATGAATGAATAAATAACAAAAGAAATGAATGAATAAAGAAATAAATGAATGAAATGAATGAATAAATAAAGAGATAAAGAGATAAATGAATAAATGAATGAATGAATGAGTGAATAAATACATAAATACATAAATAAATGAATAAATGAATAGATAGATAAATAAATAAATGAATGAATAGATAGATAGATAAATAAATGAATAAATGATTAAATAAATAAATAAATAAATAAATAAATAAATAAATAGATAGATAGATAATAAATAAGGTGTGTGAGGGTCGGCCCGGATAAGTAAGTAAACAGTAAGTAAAGAAAACCTTTCAATTTTAGATAGCAATCTAACAAAGGAGGATGACCGATCGTTCGGCCAACTGGTCGACCTTACTTCTTTAACTTTTTAAAAAAAAAAAA